>NC_072732.1:212743937-212852841 GCF_026930045.1 Uloborus diversus
ACATTTTTTTTTCTATCCTAAGTCATTAAATGAAAACACAAAACAGTTCATGTTTTGGAAAAGTAGATCATTTGAATCATCAAATGCCAAGAATCAATTAAAGCTGAAATACCGGCGAATGCAGGGGTTCTCAAACTGAGTACCGCGGCATCGTGGGGTGTCGCCGAAAGAGGTGAGGGGTACCATGAAGGTCAATGGGGTGCCATGAGAAATATCTAATTCTTTAAAGGATGCCGCGAATCAAAAAAATTTGGAAACCCGTGCGCTTATGCATAGCCAGTAGGGTTGAGTGAAGGTAAGAAATAGCTAATGCCTATATGTGGGAAGTTATTTCTCACCAAGTTCTATCATACAAAATTTCAGCTAAATTAAATAATATCTTTGGTTGTCCATATTACTTTCAATTTTAAGATTAATTACACCATTCTAAAACGTAAAATGATTATTCAATATGACATAAATAACACGTTTTGGCTATGTATATGTTGATTTTTTTTTTTTTTTTTTTTTTTTTTTTGACAAATAATAGTCGTTAAAAAGAGAAAAACCATTTCTTTCCTGCAAAAAACCTATTTTTCCTTAACACTTTTAGTGTATTCATTATTTTATAATTTTAATTACTTTTCTAGTCTAGCGCTTCATTAGATACTAAAGAAAGATATGCACTTCCAAGTTTAAAACCTTCCTGCGGAAAAAAAATAAATAAAAACACTAAAAAAAACTCTTTTAAAGCTTTATATCACAGTAATTTCAATTACGATTGTTGCAAAATTTCAAACGTATAGAGTTGATATTTTTTTTTTTTTTTTGCTAGAGCAGGTGGCGTAAACAAAAAAATTTGAAAACGTGGTATACTACTGTGTAGTATCAGTAGGCAAACCAAATGGTAGCATTGTGAAGGCTAAGCAGATCCTAATCACTGCATTATCTCGCTTCCAGGTTAGGTTTACCCCCACCATGGAGCAATAGCACTGAAGAAGGGAAGATTTCGATAATTCACATAGGCTTACTATAAATCAGCAGGATTACCAAAATCAAATTATTTATGCCAAAAATGAGACGACAGCGCCAGATTCCAGATTATCGAAATATCCCCCTGAAGAAACTTGATGCTTACTTCAGAGAAGCCTTCATTCAAAATTATCACTACAATTACTATTAATGTTACTGTCGTATGGCACCAAACTTTCATAACAATGGGTTTTATATTTAATCATTTAATAGGGAAATTGAATGAAATTTGTTGTTTTTTGCCCATAACTTTTTTTCTAAAGGACAAATATGATCAAGCAAAGTAATGGGACCTAAGTTGAGCCATCCCCTATCCATTAAAAAAAGAATCATCAAAATCGGTTCACTAGGTGAGACGCTGTGGGTGGACAAACAAAAAACAAACATACATACGGTATGAACTGATAACCGCCTCCTTTTTGAAGTCGGTTAAAAAAATGAGCTTTTTGCTTAATCTTACTTCAGAAATCGTTAATTTTTGACATTTTTCATAACTTTGAATTTGATTTCATAAACTGTATGCAACTAAGGATAAAAATAAAATATACTATGAAACTATGCCATATAAGGGCTTCTGGCTGCCATCTTATCAGATTGCTTAGTAAACGAGCTGATTTGTGCCTCACATGACTTCCTTTTACTCCAATTTAATGTCGGAATACGCGCATCAAATTTTTACTTTTCCCCCTTACTCACATAGATTCGTCTTATCTGGACATTTGAAAATTCCATGCAATCCGTGGTTGGACACTACTGTATTTTGAATTCATTGTGCATATGTTAATTGATTTTCTTCTTAATTACAAAGTCGCTTGGCGAATTTGGCGATAAATTATGGAGTTTTTTACATTTGAAAGCTATTGCAAATGTAATTTAATGTAATTTGTTTTTCTTAAATTCAACGGATTTTCTTTAAATGTTTAGCACAGGCATCGCTGTGCGGGTACTGCCAGTAAATTTAATAAAATTAACTTTTTTTTTTCTTTACAACCTTCAACAGTTTTTCAAAATCAATATTATAGTCAAAAACCTTTTTTTTTTTTTTTTTTTTTTTCAAGTAAAAGTTTTATTTTATTGCAAAAACCCTTCAAGTACAACAATTTAAAAAACTTTTGGCAAAAAAAATAAAATTTTTAGAATAAGCCCTAAGCATTATTTTTTTAAAAATACAATAAGAAAACAAAACACCTTATTTTTTTCCTTGCCAAAACGTTTACAAATTTTAAAATTAGGAAGGTTTTTTTTTTTAGTTTTCCGTAAATTTAAAAAATTGCACTTGACGTATTTCTGAAATAAGCGGTTCAATTATTCAAATGAGTTTAATACTTTTGAAATAGTGCTCATTTCAAATCGTGTGTGAAGCTCATATTTTACAAAATAGTTGACAGTGCGATATTTCAATATGCTCTAACTTTAATAAAAATAAATTTCTTACAAAACTCTTTTGGGGTACTTCCAAATAGCCCTAAGTCGTAACGACTGCATTTTTGTTAACAAAATCGGTGTAAGTCACATGACACTTTTCACACCTGCCGATTTGAAATTGAATGAATCATGTGTGAAGCCGTTTTTGTAAAAGGAAATTTGAATCTTTTGCTCATCATTCTCTGCTTATGAAGGTGTTTTGTTTTCACCAAACATACGCAAACAGTAATGAATATAGAACTAATGTTTTTTGTTGCTTTATCAATTTTTTTTTTAAGGGGAAGTGACACAGTTTCCAACATGTGTGAACCAATGTCCGAGTTGTCTAAATTACCTGTATTTTGAATGATATGTACAAAGATTGTGGATTGAAAGTTTTAGTAGGGACGATAAATTACAATCTCATTTAGAAGCGGAATACAAAATCAATTGTCACATCGTTCCCAAACTCTTCCTTGAAAATAGTCCGCGATTTCAATAACACTTGATAACGACAATTAATCAGAATTCGTAAGCACTAAAGTATCTCACTGCATATGAATTCTGCCAAACATTTCTGCGAAAATCCAGTTAATCTTATCCATTAATCAAAAGTTACTAGACGTCGATTCTCCCACCGATTGCGAAATCCAGCATTTGAAACCGTATTACCTTGAAACAAATGCGTCGCTTAGAGAAAGAGTCAACCGTACTTCTCTCACTGATATGTTTTCAAATGTTACCAAGAGTTTTTTTCAAATGTGGGCTTGATCTTGAATCGTTGGCAGAGTTTCAAGTTTTTTGTTGAACAGGTAAGTAAAAGAATGCGGACAAAAATAATCAGTATTTTGTGTGTCATTTCAACTTTCATGTCAGATGTGACTGCTGCAAAACCTTTTAACGTTGAAACTGTCACTCTATCTTTTATTGAAATGAGCAGCATATCAAGAAAAGTAATAATTTACGTTAGTATATTTACCTATAGATGTTTTGTGTCAAAGCTACAGGTTTTAATTCAAGTAGTAGCTGCTTAGCCCGGCTTTGCACGGTGCACCTCGAAAATAATAGTTATTTCTAGTGACGCGTGTTCAACAATCAGGCTTGAAAAAAAAATCAGTAAAATTTTGCGGCAGATTGCGGGAAAATAACCAAAGAGTAAACATTTTAAATCCCCCGATTGCAGGAAAAGCCTCAAAACAAAAACCAAAAATTTTTATTGTTTATATTCGAGGAAAAAAATGGCAACAAATCTTTCATTTAACAATTTTCTTCACGCTACAACTACAAATTTAATAAAAGCATTGTTACAAAAAGTTGAGATGAAGCACTGAATAATAATTTGAATGGAGGAAAGCCTTCGAAAAATAGGGATTTTATTTTGAAATCTAGGAGTCATAATTATTAGTTTTTAATTGATATCTCCGCTAGTTATTATCAGAGGATTATGTTAAATAGCCAAACATGAAGACGGGAAGATTACGAATCCATCGATACCTGGTTCGATGGTCAGTTCATTGTCGTTCGGGAGAAGAAGCTTGGACATACATAGATACGCTCAGTTTTTAATTATATAAGAGATAATATATGTTTTGTGTTATTGTTCAATTTTTATTGTGCATTAAAACACGCTCCTTTATAAGAATGAAATGAAGAAGTATCACTGCGAAGGGAGGGTATAATTTGCCAAAGGAAACTCCAAATCTTGCCGAATAGTAAAATAGGGGAATCCATACACCGAATGAAAAGGGATATTCGGGCATTTAAAAAATGCAACATTACAATTATATTGCCAAATTGTCGGAAAAAAAATCTGCCGAATAAAGACATTTTAAGAAGGTCACATCAGAGGCGGCGATTGGAGCTTATAAGTGGGACCGCTTCATTGTATATGTAATTTGGATCTTATAACAAGACGCTTCAACTTGAACGAGATCTATCATGTTAGAGTTGCGGTAGAAGAAACCATGGTGTGCACGAAGGGAATTACCATTATTGTCCAAAGCAAACCAGGAATTTTCAACACTATTTTAACAAATAAAATCAGTCACATTCGTATAGTGATTGATATCCTATCAGAACCAGACAATGCCCAAGGTAAAAGCTGACTGTTACGATCTTGCACTGAAGAAAGAATCTATAGAATCTGCAGTTGGCTCTAATATTGCCATTTGTTTAGCTAAATTTGGGAGAACTTTGGGAATACTTTGAAAAACTTGACTGAAAGTTACTCTTCAGCTCGCCAAATGGCGACGCGTGAGAGACAGGATAACAAAAACATCCGAATATAGCTCCAAGTAGTGATACGATAGTAAGCACATAAACGCCTGTTTACGACCTATGTCTCTTAAAATATAGTGACGTGTTTTGCTTCTTGATGGTTCTTCCTTATTAAATCGTTTCAAATCCACGATCAGGAAGCAAAACACTCTACTTTATCATAGCAAGAAGAAAGCTGCTTTTAAGCCCAAGGTGGGCATTCATGTCGCTACTTAAGCTACGATCGAGGGCTTTAAGGATGCCGTCACACAGTATTCTCTCATGTCATAACTCTTTCGTTTGTAAAAATATTTAATGAATTAAAGCTGATTTCCAAATGATAGTGACAAAATATTCGTCGAAGACTTTCTGAATGCGTCATTAGATCTTCATAGTTTAGTTGATAGGCCCTCGCGCTGAAAATTTACTTACAAAAATGCTGTTTTTATTCCATCACACCACGTTCCACCAGGAAGGTCTTAATTCATTGATTACGTTGAGACTCAAAATATAACAGCAAAGTTGTCGATATTGGAGTAAAAATACAACTATCTGCCGCAAGAGACAGTGCAACACGTGTTTGCTAATTATGAGATTAGCATGAGTGTTCAGCTTCCCAAGTTTTATGAATGATTTTATTTTTTCAGAATGAATTCAATAGTTTTTTATAACTGTCGAGGAAGGCTGCCACTGACTATAGACGTTTCCATGGTAAGAGTTGCGTTTTTTGTTTCCATAATCTATTATTTAATTTTCAAATTGTGAAACATTGTATGCAGGATTTTTCTCCACTTTCTCTGTCTTGAATTCTGTTTCTTAATCTAATCTATTAAAAGGTTTTTGTTAGTTATTCTTTTGTTATAAGTGAATCACCATTTATACGCTGTTTGCTATCGCATCTTTGACACAATAGTGTCATGAAGTCCCCCTCAAAATTTCCTAAACTGATGTTTATCATTTGCGCTTCGAAGCATCACGTTCTTCAAACTACTTGTAGGTTAAATTTTAAATATTTCATTTATTACATCGCGTCGCGACACCTTGTTTATAAGTTCCTTCTTCATGATAACTTATATATGAAATAGGAGTATGAGAAACGAGGGACGAGTACATCACACGACTTCTTTGTACGCCTATTAAATAATCAATTTTTCAGTACTCATGTACACGCGTATGAACCATGCTTCTCAAATACATTTCCTAAGGCTATCAACCAAAGTGTATAAAATATAGGAAATGACTCTTTCTAATTTCAAGAAAGGTGATGTTTATTTGGAATGCACTAACTAATCGTAGTAATCAACCACTTGGCCGATTACTTTTTAATCAGCCAATTTTTGCGGATTGTATTCTTGCTGATACACGTTCAATTTGAAATCACAAACGCTTATAAAAACAAAACATCACTTTACATGTAAAGGTGCGATATTCCTCGTTTATCGTAGTTTAAAATGTAGGAACATGTCAAAAAAGCTTCTCATTTGAGAAATAGTGCTTCCAACACGCATATATGAGTACACGCACCCATTATTTTGAGTTATTAAAAACATTGATAATTTAATAGACGTAGAAGGAAGTAGTCAGGGGGCCACATCGGAGTTTTTGAAATAAAACCAGATTTTTGAGCGGAGGGAGAACTAGGGGAATCTGAGACAAAGTAAAATAGTGAGACAAAAAGTAAAAAGGTATACCTACTCTGTTTTTAGCGGTTTTAACATTTCAACAATGTAGTGTAGTTATTGCAGTCATGAAAGCGTTATCTCTGAAGATCAAAGCATGTGATAATACAAGCAATTTTCAGAAGTTGTTACTCACATTTTCAGAAGTTGTTACTCTTATCACTCACATTTTGATCCCGGATAACGGATTATAAAGCTTATTAGAATATTTTTTGCGGAAAATTAGCTATTCAATTAAGCGGGCTCGACTGCATTAAGCCTATTTTTATTTTAAATGTTTTGCAAAATTAGTCAATTAGTGCGTGCGGAGCAAAGTAAATACTTCATTTCGTTTTCTTATTCATTTGTATTCCCACATTTAATTATTCACTTAGATATTTAGTCATTCAATATTTCATTCACTCATTTAATTTTTGCCATAAATTAATTAATTAATTTATTTTTTCATTTACTCGTTAATTATTTCATTATATATTTTTATTTATTCATTCTTTCTTTTATTTGCTCATTCGTTTCAAAGAATATTAATTATAATCAGTTAGAAAGTATTTGTTTAGAAAAATATATTATTTTACACTTAGCCCTACAAAAAAATTAAATATTCCGCTTCTTTTTGGGGGGAGGCACAAATTTACTTTCCAGAAAACTGTTTAAACGCAAATTTTGTTGAAAATTGTATTGTTCTTTCTTTATGTACTGTAATTTTCAAAAGATATTCCCAATTAGTTCATTTTGAAGAAAAATGTTCGTTATTTGTCCCTTTTCGACATTCCCCTGTATAAAAATGAATAAACGAAAATTTGCACACAATAGTTTAAAACATAAGCAACTAAAATTACAAAAGAAAGGGAGTGAAGTTTTCACACATACACACAGAACCCCTTAAGCATTTTTTTTACTTCCTTTTACAAAAAAGGAAGCATTGTATCCGCGAAAAAAATTTTACTCAAAAATCGGCCCTGATTTCCATTTTGCTCACCCCCAAATGAATGTTGTGTGTGTGTGTGTTTTTTCTTTCTTTTTTTTTTCTTTCTTTCTTTTCCGACTCGACCACACGGGATAAGTACCTATGAACTTTCAGACACCCGAAATATCCATTTTGACAATCTTCGAGTTAATTACAGCGAGTTTCCTCGTGACGTCCGTATGTACAGTGGCTCCCAAAAGTCTTCGTACACCTACGACTTTCAACGAAATAGGCCCCAATCCATTGGTTAGAATTAATATTTCGGAATAGGTATTTAATTCTTAGATCTATGATCAATTTTTAACAAACCTGCATGAAAATATTTCAAAAAATATTAAAACTTAATTTTTTAAAAATCAAAAACCGAAAAGTGCCGGAAATTTTATCTCACAAAAGTCTTCGTACACTGTATAAAATGTCTATATATTATTGAATAATCAAACTTTTGATTAAGTTATTAATTATTAGAATATCATACAGTATTCATAACACCTTTTAAACGTCTGGGAATAGATTTCATTCTTTTTCTTTCTTTTTTTAGCGTAATTTCTGAGTAAGTGTTCTACCACACTTCGAGTCTTACTGTTTCTGGCTCTATTTTCGTTTTAAAGCCCTATTCTCGTAATCTAGCCTCCAGATATTTTGAAATACGTTGCATTAAGTTAAAATCTGGAGATTAAGGGGGTATTTTCTAAACTTTAGGACAATTTTCGAGGCACTAGACGCAAAAGTTGAAAACCGCGTGCTTCTTATCGTTATCTTGATAAAAAAAACAAAGTTGTTTCCAATAACCAAATTTTTGGCTAAGAGTTCAAAATTGGTTTTTTAAATATTTAACGGAACAGCATGATTCATTATTTCATCAAAAAATTACAAACTACCAAGTCCTGATGGTGATATGCACCCTCACACTAAAACACCTCCACCGTCCTGATTAACTGATCCAACTAAGTTCTTAAGATTAAGTTCCTAATTTTTTTCTTCTACTTACAGTTATACAACAATTTAACCAAAAATGTTGAGTTAATTTTTATCTGTAAGTAAGACGTGATTCCAAAACGTTTTTAGCTTATTTATCATTGATTTTGCGAAGAAAAGCGTAAGCTTTCTGTTTTTTGCACGACCAAGAAAAAGCGTAAGCTTTCTGTTTTTTGCACGACCAAGAAAATTTCTGCAGGAAGAGGTCCCATTTAATCCAGCTAATCAGAGAAATTGGCGAACAATTTTAGGTGAAAATTCAATGTAAAATGTTTCATTTAACTCTGCAGAAACTTTTGCAGTACTCAAATGTGTATTTTTCATAATTTTTTTAACTTTAAATCTCCATTCACATTTTGTCAACTTTGCCGGTTGACCTTTTCTTAGCTTGTTTTCGGTACGATTCCTTTCTTTAAAGCATTTTATCAAGCACTTTACTGTACAAACAAAAAAATTAACTAATTTAGAGACATTTCAAACCAATTTACCACTACTGTGGGAAAAAAATTCAAATTTTGAATGGTGTTTGCGGTTTTTTACGAATACCAGCCATTTTACAGTAATAAGCACAATATTAAAGAATAAATAAACAAAAAATTAAAGCCAAATGACTTATAAGGGTCAGCACAATGCAAAAATATTAATAAAACGGCATATGATAATTTTAATCACGAGTTTATTCGAAAATATTTGAGTGTACGATGACTTTTGTGGCGTGTTATTTCTCTGTTTCTTCGTTTTTTGACCCATTTCAAAAAGAAGATCCGTCAATATTTTGAAAAAAGCAATGGATTGTATTTAGAGTGACATAGGAATGATGTGAAAAAATATTGGACTTTATATTCGAATTCAGTTTTGAGTTATTTTGGTTTTACTAAAAAATTTCAAAGTGTACGAACACTTTTGGGAGCCACCGTATGTGCGTATGTATGTCGCATAACTCAAGAATGGTAGATCCTAGAAAGTTGAACTTTTTACGTAGAATCTTAGTGGGATCTAGTTGTGCACCTTCCCTTTTGGTTGCATTCGGATGTTCCAAAAGGCGTCTTTTACACCTTTTTGGGGTAAAATCATTGTTAGTTTCAACGCAAACTCAAGTAGTGTTATAATTTGGCAAACACTTGGAAATATATCGCCAAGCTTTTTGGTCACCAAGTTCTGTTGCCAACTTGGCGACAAATTTGGGGTTTTCTATTGTTTCACATTAAAACTGCCAATATTTGAAAAAATTATCTGTATAAAATGTTTTCTTTGCTTCGGTTCTCAACAAACTTGGTGTGAAACTATTTAAAGTGATTCTTTGCTTACTCCGAGGCACTTTATCTTTAAATTGGAGTAAAGGGAAGTCATGTGATGCACACATCAGCTCGTTTCATTGGTAGAAACCAATTAGTTACCAACCAATAAACAAGAAAAAAAAACAATACACATAACACATAAAAAAATTAGTACAAAAGTATCGGTAATGAATAAGAAGAAAAAAACAAGCTGTGTTTGCAGAAGCAAAAGTTAAAACATTTTTCTAAAATACCTTCCTTCTTTTTACAGGAAGGTGTAAACGAACAGTGCATCCTGCTTCGGGTCGAGGACCACTATGCAATCTACGCAAGTCCAAGAATGGATCCTCAACGGGCAATTGAATTGGGGAAGTCGTCCATGCTACTTTCGTTTCTGATAAAACAACATACCCCCCCTATAAATGCAATTAACAAAACGGACAGACTTTGACTATTTCCAAAAAAAATTCTGCGATGTGTTTTTTTCAGCATCGTAAAAATCGTGTCAGAAACATTCGATTTCATTCAAAGATAAATCGTGCTCGAATCGAACACTAAATTAGCACACTTTAATATTTTTCCTTAATATCTTATTTTATTTACTTATATTTACTTAATCCCTATAACGTTTTAACTACCCATTTAGTAAAATCATATGTTCGGGTACACTTTATTGCTAAAAGCTATGAAAATCAATCTAAACTCAAATGTAATTTGGATAACTTCCCTAAATATTTCATAAATGTAAATGTTCAGAAATATGTTGTAATCTGCGACTTGTAAAAAGAACAGGCTTTGTTTTGAATAAAAATTTAAAATATAACAAGTTTTGCATAAATATGTATGTTTTTAGCAGATGAATCCTGTTAGAAAAAAAAATTCATAGTCATAAAGGGGTCTAAGGACCTTTAACCTTTAAAATTTTCGATTTTCTGTAAAAAATATATGTTATGCGCAATTCAATTCTGAACAATTTGATTCCTCATTTATTACCATACGCAACAAACTTTTCAAGTTATCGCAAAAATGCGTAACCTTTCCCCATAGAGATTTATGTTAACGGCAGCTGTTTAAGCTTCTTTTTCTCAGGGGCCGGTTTCGCCGATTTCTTGTTTTGCTTGCTTGATATATCTCAGAAAATTTCTTATATATTTCCGTAAAACTTTAAATGCATGTTTGTCTGGTTTATTTTTATGAGCTGAACCTAAATTTATTTAAATTTTTAAAATTATTTATTTATTTATTTGAAATTTTATAAGTTAATATCAAAAATTTTGAAAATTTTGGGCACAAACAATTTTTTTCTAATATTGACTTTTATTTTTAGTTAAAATTTAGGTTCACATCATAAAAATAAACCAGACAAACTTGCATGAAAAGTTTTACGGAAATATATAAGAAACTTTCTGAGATACCACGAATGCAAAACGAGAAACCGATACCTGAGAAAAAGAGGGTTAAACAGCTGCTGTTAACCTAAATCTCTATGGGGAAAGTTTGCGCATTTTTCTGATAACTTGAAAAGTTTTTGCTTATGGTAATAAATAAGATATCAAATTGTTCAAAACTAAATAATGCATAACATATATTTTTACCAGAAAGTTGAAAATTGTGAAGGTTAAAGGTCCTGAGACTCTTTTATAAAGAACTGCAATTTTACTTAGTATTTTCTGTTATTTCTAAAGAATAACATCAATAGTGCAAGGAACTGCACTATTGCTTTTACTCTTCCTAAACAAATTGAAAAAACACGCATACAGCGTGAACTCACACGTAGACAGGCACAGAGGGACTTTGATAGCCTAATAAATATAAGCTAAAGTTATAAATGCAGCATATTTTACTTGGAACTAAAACAGAAAAAAAAAGTTCCAAAGAATGACATCACACACATGGAGTGTGCACTCTCACACTAAAAACAATTCAGAAATGTTCCTGGGGATATAATGGGAAGATATTGTACCCAATTTCTGACAGTAACACAGCTTGCAAAGAAACAGGAACGTTTTCTGCTAAAACTCAGTAACCTTCTTGAAAATATCCCTGAATCTTTTTAAATAATACAGAAATATCCTCGATTAAAACCATTCATATTTCTAGAACCTTCAGAAAAAAATTAAGTAGGAGTTAAGTAAAAGTTTGGCGCCTTCCTGATTTACCAAGAAAACTTAAAAACCATTATAACGACCATGGCCAAAGCTAAGACAGAATTGTAAGTATGTACCAAGCATCTCGCTTACTTGCAATTCTTACAAAGCTGCGGAATCCAGAGACTTATCCACTCTCATTGGTAGCTTGATCAATCTGGAAGCACCATAATCGAGTTGTAGCCGATATAGACTAGATAAATTCGCTCAGTTAATATTTAAACTGGTCGCTAAGCATATTTCTCACTAGAGTGAGAAGTTTGCATTCGAGCAACTTGTAGTAATTCAAGAGACTTTTTGACAAATGTACTAGATTTTCACAGGAGAAAACCTTTGAAATCCCAAACCTTCCACGGAATCTGTGTTGTTTTGGCATTAATTTACAGTGCACGAAAGGACTTGGCTTAGTTAATAGAACTAAGCCTGTAAATGGAACATATTTAATGTATATAAGAACAACACATTCTAAAACTGCTAAACCGCTTGTTGATAAACTTTGTAAATCATATTAATAAATTATTTATAAAAAAAATCCTTTGACTTTAATCGTGACTCAAATCATCACTCAGAATTTAAGTCAAAAAAACTTTGGAGGTGATAGTTTTTTTTTTTTTTTTTCCCTATGATTTGGTTGTATCCTCATACCTTAAAGAAGGTATTTTATTTACTTCCTATTTATCTTAAACTTGACCGTACCTTCTCATACTAAACTTTCACTTTTCCTTTTCACTGCACAATTGTACTTATGGCATTATCTTTATCCAAAAGAAATTATTCGAGTCCATTTATATTTTTAATCTGAAAAAAAAAATAGTTAGAAAGTATACGTAATTTAATTTTAGTCAAGACAGAGACAAAACGCATTTATTTTCATCTCTAAAATGCAGAAGAAATAAAAATAATAGGTTTTTTAACACGGATTTACTTTGTTTTAATTATTTTTGTCTGCCGATATGCATTTTATAAAAATATCGCATGTAATAATATTGAAATTGATAGGCTTAACTGTAAGAAGGAACGTATTTTAACTTGTCAGTTTAAGTTTTAGTCGCTACGTTACAACTGTTAATTAACCTGGACGGTAAAGAACATTGGTTTCTACTTCACTAACTTTCAAATAATTTGACAAGTAGCACATGCGAAAAAAATTTACAAATATAAAGTAAAATAAAAGATTTAGAAAATGTCTTCGTCTTATAAAATTTTAATTACGTCACTCGTTATACCTTTATGTCAAAACGTACCTAAGTTAAAATGCTTGCATTACAAACTAGAAACTTATTAAGTTACTTTTTTCCACGTCTTTTTCTTGAATACTGCTATCACCGCCGTAGCTTTCTCGTCAATTTAATACCGTTCCAAAATCTCAGTCAATACTTCTACTTACAAAAAAAAGGGGGGAATAAATAAGAAATGAAACTTGAAATCAAATTTTCCTCGCCACACTTTCACCCACACCAAAAATCTCTGCCAGCCACAAATCTAATTAATTTTTGAAGTACCTTGTCGGCAAGCGCTATCTAATATATTTAGCTGGTATAGTTCGGACTGCTAAAGACAGTCACGGTTGCAGAGAAAAGCAACATTCACTGGCCAAATTAAATAACCGTGAAATCTGAATGCCGTACCAAGCTGATACGTTATTTTGAGAACGAGTTTTCAAAAAAAAAAAAAGTGCTCAATTTCTTTTTATTTCAATCTCTTTTGAAAAAAATATTTTATTTAATTTTAGATGAGAAGTTCGTTGTAACGTTTTAAAATCTTTTCTTCTGAGCAAATGCTTTCTGAATATAAAAATACCTTGGAATGCATTCTATTTCTGTACTTCTGGAAAAGGACAACGTAAACTTGAAACATACTGAGTTTTAAATCGCTTTAACTCTCTATTTACTGCTTTCTCATAGTTTTGTGTTAAACAGATTTAAAAGTCAACAATACTTCAAAAGTACGCAATTCGTTCTTTAATAGTTGGGTAATAAGATAAGGCTATCGGTTATGGACAAATTCAGATACCTTCAATAAAAACCCAAAATGCTAAAACTGTTTACAAATTTGGCAAGTAAATGGCTACATTTTTCTTGCCATGACATTCTGTCTAAATGTTGTCAGACATCTATAGAATTCAGTTCCTTTTAAATTTATTTATACAATAACTAAATCGGTTTTTGAGTTATTTCGCTAAAATAGTTAAACGCTGGAGAAAATATTATTTCTTTCAAGTTCAGAAAAACAAGTAGGGTAGAGTTTTTACTTTTGAAAACTGAATGTCTTCTCCGGAAAAAAAATTGCAAAGTTTTAGATAAAAATTTTATACATCCCATGAATGAAAACAGACGGGGGTAAGGCACATCAGTTGGTAACTTTAAACTTGTTTTGAATTACCGTAATTATTTAAGAATACTGAAGAAATGAAATGTAAATCAGGTATACAATATGCATTGAGTTTCAAATGAACCAGCAGAATTGAAGTTTTTTATGGACTATCAAAGTTACAATTGAGATTTTTCATGGTCGGCAGATTATCCACCATATAACTTGACATGAAACATAAACATAAAATAGAAAAAAGTGCAGTTTATTGAGTTTTTCAATGTAATTCAAAAAATATATGGTTTAGGCATTCGAGAAAAAATAACCAAAAAGAGTGTGAAGTCATGGAACAAGTCAGGTATAGGAACAAATCAGCAGACGGCCAAACCAATCCCTTAATCATGAAGTAAGTCGTCCACCTCAAAAAGTGCAATTATTTTGCATTAAAATAAAATTACTGCCGATGTACCTAAGCATTAAGGGACTAAAAAGGCAGTATCAATTTCATTATTGCATTTCTAAGCATGCAATGGGGGTCATTTTCTGACGATGTGAAAAATGTATGATACCACAAATGGAAAACATGGGAAGGGTGTTTCAAATCCAACGTTTTCCTCGAGTGAAAGGGCTCCAATTACTGTCCAACCACGGATTGCATGGAATTTTCAAATGTCCAGATAAGACGAATCTATGTAAATAAGGAGGGAAAGTAAAAATTTGATGCGCGTATTCCACTCATTTGAATGAGACTCTGCTTTGCAACAGCTGACATCGGTAAAAAATAATAGATTCGTCCATTTCTGGCTGTAAAACGGATGTTTGTCTTTCCATACAATCCGTGGTCAGACAGTATCGGGGTAGAGCGTAATTTGAGGCTCATTGCCATGGAAGATATCGCTGCATTCATATCTTTTCGAACAGACAAATTACTGCCGATTTGCCTAAGCGTTAAGGGACTACAAAGGCAATATCAATCTCTAAGTAATGTATTTCTAAGCATTCAATGGTCAATTTCTGACGTTGTGAAAAATGGATGATACCACAATTGGAAAACATAGCAAGGGTGTTTCAAATTCAACGTTTTCTTCGGCTGAAAGAGCTCAAATTATTTGGGTAGAGCGTAAACTTAGACTCATTGCCATGAAAGATATCGATGCATTCATTTCTTTTCGAACAGACTAGCTCTGTTGCAACGCAATGACAAGATATTTACAGAACATTTATCATTTACCTACTATCCTTCGCAGATTCGAGTACTAAACCGATAAACCAAGGAACTGGTAGGTACGGGGTTATACCGTGATGCAATGTCTTCCAAAGCGTTCAACGTGGAAATTTTCAAACAGTTAGAATAAAACGTGTGATGCTGGTGTAGGTGACAATGGAAAAGAGTGTTGTTTGTTATACATTTTCTTCTGACATGCCTTACCCGAAACAGGTTGTTCGTCAATGGACTTGCCTTGACTTTAGGCGAATATCTGCAGCGATACCAGATTCTGAGAATCATATTTCGAGATAGTTTCAACTGTTTTAAACTGCGATTCGTATGTGACTCACGGGAAAGCGATTCTCGGGAATTCTAGTAAGGCAAATGATTCGTTCAAACGTTGTCCTTAGGGACACAATTCACAAGAATCGAGGTAACCATTCATTTTCATTTTTTCAGCTTACACCGCTAAAAACTCCCCCACTTTGTTTGGCAAACTCCCCCGTTTTGATACCTTTTCTTAAACTACCCAATGAAGTAAATCAGAATTTCCTAGAATATCCCTCGAGTTTTCATCGAAACAACGAAATTCCCTAAAACAGAGACTTCTCAGTGGTTAGAAGTTTCGGGGGGAAACGCTCACGATCACTTAACCAAAACGGTTTCACACGAGAAGGAAAATGTCAGTTTCCCGCTTTTTAAATTTGCTTTTCCTAACGACTGCGTAAAATGTTCTAAATTTTTCTCTGAATATCCTAAATCTTTACCTGATGCATGGCATGTTTAAAATCATTCATAAGAGAAGACAAACTTATTTCTCTTTTAAGTATTTTCCAAACCTTAAAGTTGTCTTTTTTTTTAACCTTCAAAAAAAGTAAGTAACAGTAATCTCAATATCTGAATTTCGGATCCTACCGGAATTCCGGTTGCCGAATTTCAGGTCCCTAACTGTAGACATCTCAACTTACATTTTAAAAATCCCTTTTACACACAAATTTCTGTCGTTAAATTTATTCGTGATAAATCTCCCTAATTTTACGCTAAGTCTTCCAAATTTCAAGCATTCAATGTTCTATGACGCAAGTCGTCACTCACATGTCAGTTTCGAAGTTATAGACAAAATTTACGTGCATCTATTTTTCCCATTTTTAAGTCTCTTGAGGCAAATCCCCCAATAGCACCAACCAACCTTTTATTCTTCCAAGATTAAATAATAACTTTCATTATTATTTTTGAAAATAAATTGCTATCCTGGTTCAAATTGATCCAACCATTTAAAGAATTTTTAAGCTACATCAGAAATGGAATGAAAAATAAATTATTTAATAAAAGTATTGAAACTTCAACCCATAGAGATAACATTTCATAATATTTAAAAAATCCTTTTGTACTTCACAACATCACAAGATTTCTGTCATTCATAATATTGTATGATAGACTATTACAATGCTGGAAATTCCTACAACTTCAGTAAAAAGCTTTAAACAATCATTTCAGAATTTCAAAATTAATAAAAAATCTATGACTTTTTTTTTTGTGAAAAAATAAATAAAGAGCATAAAACTTGTTTCACAACCTTGTCGGGGAAGTGCAGCAATGAACGCCCATGTTTTTTAAGTCAAATATACTAAAACATTTTAAATGGCACTATAAAAAAACGAGCTGATGTGTGCATCACATAACTTCCTTTTAACTCCAATTTAATGTCATTTCCCCATTACTGGCAATTTTAATGTGATTCAATAGTTTACTCTCTAAATATCACCAACAGAGGTCAAATTGAAACAATTTTTTTTTAAAATCGCCAAATTTGTCGCCACGTTGGCGACAAAACTTGGCGACCAAACGACTGGCGATATATCGTCAAGTGTCCGACAAATTATAACACCACTTGAATTTACATCGAAATTAACAATGATTTCCCCCAAAAAAGGGGCAAAAGACTCCTTTAGAAGCACCCGCATGCAACTAAAACAGGAGAAGCACAACTAGACCCCACTAGGAGTCTACGTACCAAATTTCAATTTTCTAGGGCTTACCGTTCTTGAGTTATGCTACATACATACGCAAATATGCACATACATACGACATACGTACATACAGACGTCACGAGAAAATTCGTTGTAATTTACTCGGGAATCGTCATTATGGATATTTCGCGTGTCTATACGTTCTTAGGCACTTATCCACGTGTGGTCGAGTCGAAAAAAAAAACTCAATATTCATTCGGGGGTGAGTAAAATGGAAATTAAGGTCGATTTTTGAGTGAAAATTTTTTTGTGAATACAACAAACAGTTAGCTGTTTTTTTCACAAGAGTTAGTCAATACGTTTTTCAATTAAATTTGTTAAGGTAATAATTGTAAGCCATGAGATGAAAATGCTGCGTCCTGACCACCGTACGCGTCTAAACTACTGCAGCCAAACTCAGAAGTCAATAAATTCGAAAGAAGAAACGAAAACCATACTTGCATTCAGGAATGATTCTGCTTACAATATACAAGTACATTAAGACAGAAAAAAAAATGTGGTTACACAAATATTTACAAAATGTTTAAATTCCTTTCAAGCCAGGCTTTCATAATCCACAACATCAAGCTTTCAATTTTTTCCATTTATAAAGCCATGCACAGAAACATCTCTCTTTAATTTACTTCTCCAAGTACAAAATATTTTCTCCATTCCAAATACCATAAACCCACTCTCATTGAGTCGCACAAATCCGTTAGAAAGAATAAAAAAAAAAAAAATTCTCTCTCCCTTTGATGTACCTCCATTTTTTTATCATCTGATTAAAAACGGTTTTTCTTTTTTTTCACTTCCCATGGAATCAATCCATCAATCCATTTCGTGTTCAATTTCTCCGGGCATTGAATCGTGCTCTAGATCTTTTCAAAGCTCTCACTATCCTTCGCAGAGGAACAACTTTCATAAAAATAGGATTTGAATGAGCGAAACGTTAAAAGGTTTTCCGATACATTTTAATTCCGATTTGCCGCACAGAAAAACGTCGATTTGTTTACATTTTATTTATGAGAGGTTTTATGCGAAACGACAGATTTTATGCGTTCCGTATTTAGAGTTCTAAACGGTGCAAATGACATTCTCTGCTGCGTCATTGGAAGCAATATTTCGCGTTTGACAGCTTCGTAATGGAAATTTATTATTGTTTTGAAAATTCGGGAAATTTTACTGGGTGGTCTTTTGTTGGGGTGCTCCTAGCCCCGGAGAAAGAAATTCTAATAAAAACGATTTTTGTTGCCATCGTTATTCGTTTATTTTATACTTGAAAGTACTCTTCCTTCTTTTTCTTTTAAAAATTTTAAAACAAAAAGCATTACTGTGCGAAATTTGGATAAATCAACAACTGCTGTAACTTTCTTATTTTGGTAAACACATTTTTTCTTTCGGAAAAAAGAACTGAAGAAACATCAGAATGTGCAGGAAGAAAAATTGCTATGATAAAATTCCTAAAAGTAAAAATGTCAAAACCAGTTGTATTTTTCAAAAAAATAGTTACCATTTTTTTATTAAGAGCAAAAATTATAATGAAAGTATTAGATTTTAGAGTTCTTTTACATATGCCACTGGGACCAACAAGTAAGAGTAGAATTTAGTACCCGGTTTGATGCCTAATTTTTGTAAGACCATAAGGGACGTTTTATCCAAATCAGGGGTCAAACATTTGCTGACTCAGCATCCCCATAGGTACTGATTTGTGATTTTACTTTGGAAGACGTTATTATCTTTGACAGAGTTAACGTGCACCAGTCACTAATAGCAATCTTGAAGGACCTTAGACTCATCATCCTATAGTCACGACCCCAATGTCTAACCGATTGAGGTACTTTGGCCCATATTTTTAATTTATTGAATAATCTTCCATACATGACAAATTAATAGTCAAGTATACAGACATTTTTTAAAGTGTACGAAGACTTTTGTGAGATAAAATTTCCGGCACTTTTTGGTTTTTAATTTAGAAAAAAATGTCTTAATATTTTATTAATATTTTTCATGCAGTTTTGTTAAAACTTGGACATAGATCTTATAATTAAATACCTATTCCGAAATATTAATTCTAACCAGCGGATAGGGACATATTTCATTGAAAGTCGTAGGTGTACGAATACTTTTGGGAGCCACTGTATGTATATGTAAATATATTTTTTACATGTAAGTAAATATTTATGTAAAGAATTACAGATAAAAGTTTGATTCTGCTTTTACTTATTCAGGCATAAAAGTTAGATATATTGTAACAAAAGCAAAAGAACTGTTAAAATCTATTGATTGTCCAAAATATTTGGTCCATCAGTCCTCGTTAGCATATATATTCAACTTAAGCCTATAAAAAGGAGCCCAGAAAAATCTTTACCTTATACTGTTTTATAAATATTAGAAAATATGTTTTTAAAAAAACAGCTATAATTAAATTCAGATGATATGACATCTTCAGTACCAGCCATCAATGAAAGTATATTATCGTTTCTTCATTTTAATTACGTCAGCAACTTTTCTTTTGTGTCAAAATATCATTTACAGAAAATGCGTATTTAAGGGAAAATGACAAGTCACAGTGACGTCACTTTTTTTCCTTCCTCATATAATTTTCGAAAAATACTGTCATCATCATATCATTTTCTTCATTTAAGAAAATATCAAAAAATGTAAACAAATAAATAATGAAAATTGAAATCAAATTTTCTTCACCCTATTTTCCCAGCTTCTCTCTTCAGAGCTATCGGCAATCTAATTAGTTTTTGAGGCTCTGTCGTAACTTGTCTGAAATGTGTGGCTCTTATTTTCATTCACGAAACAGTCACGGTTGCCGCGATGTTGTAAAGAATTCGAGAGCATTAAATAGGAGGAGATCTAAATGTCGCTGAAATGGGTTCAGGTTAATGTGAAAGAATTATCTTTTCAAAATTTTCATTTTATCTCGGAGATGTTTCAAAAAAGGTCAGTGAATTTTGTTTTACTTTTCATGACAGACCTAAATTTTTTAAAATCATTCACGATATTTTTTCATTTCAAGGAATTTAAGAAACTAAGTTAGTTGCAAAATCTAGAGCTTGAATCCGTCACCTTGCGGTGATTTACGAAACTAGCCAAAAAGGTAACGCATTTCAGTTTTGCTCGGAAAAGGCAGGTGTCACATTGGAAGGTCATATCCTGCATAAGAGGGTTTACCTCATTTAGTAGCATTAACCAAAGGCTGCAGCGCTCTCTACAGTTTATTTGAATTGTGAATTTACATACCTATTTATTTCAAAATTATGTGCTATTAGCTGACCAGTGAGAAGCATTTGATTTTGATAGCTTTAATTGAAAAATTTGATTTTTTTAAAGACAATTTTGTGCAAAAAGAGTAACGATCTGAATTACTTGTTTCTTTTTGGCCGATGGTGGTGAAAAAGAAGATAATATGATGCCTGATTTCTGAGAGCATTAAGAAAGATTCCAAAAGAAAACCACGCGTAAGAACTACTATTTATGACACGGCGGGATGGGGTTATTTTCTGATTTTAATGCAACAGTACAACTGTGGTTCAGAATCCTGGAACGACTCTTGATTATATATTCGTGGAATTTCGGATCTAAATTCTTCCAAGGAAAAAAGTTATTCAAAAACGACAAAATCCATTGATGGGATCAAATCTATGATCTAAGCTTTTGGTAATAGTAACCAAGCAACAAATTCTTTAATATTTCGGAAAAAAAATCTGGGTTTAATAAATATCCTTCTCGTGGTTTCTTTCTATAGCAAAAAAAAAATTAAAATATCCAAACAAAGAATTAGTCTTATTCATCCACTTTTCGTGTTCTGAAAAAAGGATATATTATTTAATTTTTATGGAACGTAATAACATAGCAAACTACTGTATCGGAAATTAAAATTTAAAAGTGTTCAGGAAATCAGGAATATGTTATCACTCTTATATTATTTTTGTTACTTCTTGCCTAATATGCTTAGTAAATACAGTTCAACAAATATTGAACACTGTACAAAATCAGAACATAGTAAAAAATTACAAAACTAGACTTTCGAGCAGCTTTGGCAACATTAAAACTAATCATATTTCGAAACTTTAAACCGCGCGAGCGTATATCATTTTCCCTTCTTCTAATACTCCAATCGCTATGAACCTATCACAAAGTCATCAAACATCAAAAAATTGTTTTGACGTTATTGGATGGTCTAATTTTATGGATCAAATAGCAAAGTCTTTCAACTAAATAAAATCCGCATCAGTCAGAAGTCGGGAGAAAATCTGATTAAAACTCCCAGGATTTTAATTTATCCGAGAGCGCACTTGTTGCTGTTGAAAACTAAACCCTCGGATAGCAAAAGGGGAGTGGTAGCTACTCATTCGAAAAAGAAATGGCATTTAGGCTAATTGGAAACGCGACTTCTCGTTCCCAGTAAAAATTGCCCAAGGCTCAAGTCGTACTTTGAATTTCGTGGGCAGAGGAGGAAAAAGAATTCAAAAGCTTTGAATGAAACACACGCATGAAAAGTTATTAAATCAGTATGTTGTTTAGAGTCGGAATATCTTCAGATTCTTCGAGTCATTTTTGACGATCACAGGAAATGACTAAGGGCGGAATAAGTTTTTGCGTGATATTTTGAATGATATTTTGAATGGGTTTCTTTTTAATTCCTTCATTGGAATCGGGTTTTAAATTTTCTTTTGAATCAAGAAACCTAGTGGGATTTAAAAATAACAATCGGTTTACATTTATTCTGTACCAATGCGTTCTTACAATTTATGGAACAGTGTATTCTGGCTGAATTTGAGATTACTTAAGAAAAATTATGCAGTATGATAAACCTCTGAAAACCGTAAGAAGTTCAATCGGAGACATTATGTAACGATTTCGATTGAAATAAGTTTTGAATAAGTATACTCGAAATGGTCGAAAAGACACAAATGTTGCCAAATTACATTCAAAGTTTCAAAAAGAATTCATGTAAGAGCATTTTATCAAAACAGCAGTCGAGCCCGCTTAATGGAATAGGCAATTTGCCAGGAAAAAATTTTCTAATAAGCGGGATATCCCATTATCTGGGATAAAAATAACACACATTAACAGTGTAGTACATTGGAATTTTATTACATTAAGCGGGATATTCTATTATCCGATATTCCATTTAGCTGACTCGACTGTACTTGGAAAGCTTAGGATATTTTCTTAGGAATCTTCAAGGCCACTACCTCCTTAACCGTTAGTTTTTGATATGAGTAAATACTTCCAATTGCAGAAAATGGACAACATGAGATGAAGCGACAAGATATCGAAGTTTGAAGCGATAAACAAAATTTTGTGGGAAAATACGAAATCCAACTCTCTATGTAAGCCACAGATCTCTAAGATACATTCAAAAAAATCACAAGAACAGCAAAACAATAACAACAAAATCTAATTATTTTTTGTCTTTTCAACAATTACGTTTACGACGGAGAATGCTGCTTCATACAAAGTCACGGTATTCCTCAGGGCTCTAAGTTTTATTCTTTATTTGCAAATACATACTTGCACTACTTCGAAAATAGTTTCACTTTTGCTCGTCCAAAGTCTTACAGGTACCGTTGATGACATAATTATTTTCAACTATCATAGCTTTCCCGTAATTCAAGAAAATATTCATCCCTCTGATTTAGAACTTATCCACACCAAGGACATGATCAACCAAACTGACATACGACCTAGAGGGTCCGGATTTGGACATAATTCTAGATTTAGGTTAAATCCCTCTAGATATGTAACCAGGTAAGACGGTTGGACTGCATCGGCCTTAGTTTGGCTGCAACGGGGGCTCAAAGTTGCAAGTTTGCATTAGCATTTCCATAGGAGTTTGAGACTTCAGCACAATGTTCGTTCTCCCACCCCATTTGGTCTCTTTTGTTGGTACAACAAGTGGAAGGGAGAACGCTTATTTATTTATAGGCATTGTTTTAGTTATTTGAAGAGTCGAAATGGTCTTATATTTTGGTCGATAATGTGCAATAAATCAGAGCTTTTATTCCTCTCCCATTTTTTGCTTATTAATGTGGAATATCTTTGATAAAAGACGATAAATATCCTGTTAAAGTAAATGTTTTTGCTGGTAAAAGGTAAATACTTTTTACTAGCAGACGATCGATATAAAATGAAAATAATTAGTTTCATTTGCAAACGATAGATATCCTGAAACTATGTGTAAGTATACGAAATTTCTGGGACCGATTTAGCAACTTTGGACCCTCGTTGCCACCGAACTAGGGCTTTTGCCGTCAAACCGCTCTACCTGGGCTCATATCTGGGTTATCTAGGTAGAATTGACGTATCGTCGCCTCAGAGCAACACTAACACATCTAATCCCAGAAATAACACTAAAATATCCTGATGTAGCTCTGAGACGACGATATATCTAAAATTTTGTCTAAATCCGTGACCCTCAAGGTCGTACCGGTTGTTAGTGAGTTCCTTCATTTAAATATCTGTCTACCAGACAATGTTATTTGGATTCATCTTTTTGATAAAAGATTTTCTTTTGAACACCATGTTAAATATCTGATGTCATGAAATTCAAATATCTCCCTGAACGTAATTCGTAATACTTTAGTTAATGAAATCAATAGAATAAAAACCGTTTGCAACAGAAATGATTTTGTTTATAACAACCTGAATTTACTGAAAGTTGCTTTAGATCATAATAATATTCTTTTTTACTTCCTTTTACTGGAAAGGAAGTATTGTATTCGCGAAAAAAATTTCACTCAAAAGTTGGCCTTAATTTCATTTTGCTCGCCCCCGAATGAATCTTGACTTTTTTTTTCAACGCGACCACACGTGGATATATATACCTAAGAACGTATAGACACCCGAAATATCCATTTTGACGAGTTACAACGAGTTTTCTCGTGACGTCTGTATGTACGTATATATGGGCGTATGTACGTATGTATCTCGCATAACTCAAGAACGGTATGTCCAAGAAAGTTGAAACGTAGATTCCTAGTGGGGTTTAGTTGTGCACCTTCCTTTTTGGTTGCCTTCGGATGCTCTAAAGGGGGTCTTTTACACTTTTTTGGGGGAAATCATTAATAATGTCAATGCAAACTCAAGTGTGCTATTATTTGACAAACACTTGGCGATATATCGACAAGCTTTTGGTCGCCAAGTTTTGTCGTCAACTTGGCGACAAATTTGGTGTTTTTTTTTAAATCTGGTTTCAATTTGGCCACTATTGGCGATATTTAGAGAGTTAACCATTGAATCACATTAAAATTGCCAATATTGGAAAAAAATTAATCTGTATAAAGCTTTTTTTTTTGCTTCGGTTCGCAACAAACTTGGGGGGAAATATTTGAAGTGTTTCTTTGCTTACTCCAAGTCCAAGGCACTATTTTATCATTAAACTAGCGTAAAAGAAAGTCATGTGATGCACATATCAGCCCGTTTATTTTGTTTTCTACATTTGACAAGTAGGGAATTGTCAATTATAATAAAGTACAGCGCAATTGTATAATTGCAGAAACCTCACCTAAACTATGAAAGTCTGATGGGATCTGTCCTTGGAAATATCTAATGTAGTTTTTTCTGTCATTCTTTCTCCCGTTTAAATTTTTTTCTATACTCTTAAGAAGACACTAGACGTTCAAAAGGAAGAAATTTTTGTCAAATTTTTGAAATTTTTATTTTTTGAATCTATTTAAATATGAGGACAATTTTGTGAGTTTTGTTTTATTTATTATAGTACAAAGAATGAATTAAAATAAGTTTCAGTGTTGTGAAATCAAAATAATTACGCAAGGGATTTTTCAAAGTTTTGTTAATTATCGTTAAGGCTATCTACATTTTTTTTAAATAATTGATCTTCTAATTAAAATTTTTTAATGAAATTTTATAATTAAGCTTGTACCAGTGTTTAAAGTATATGGTTAAAATTTCATGCAAATCCATCAATAATTAAAAAAGTTTGTTTTCAAGGTCCAGTGTCACCTTAATGTCATGTTTATTCGTTCTTTCTCCTGACTTAATAAATGAGTGTTTTCTTACCCAGCATTTTGAGTCAATTTGTTATTGTAACTTTTTCTCATCAATTTACTACCTGCCGTTCTAAATTTGGTTCTTTTCCTGCTAAACTGTCTCATTTTTGCAGGGTAGTGATTTTGCTCCTTTTCAGTTCGTGTTTTAAAGCTCACGGGACGCTTGCACGCTTTGGGGACCTATCCACATGCAGTACAGAAAGATCCTTGTGAAGTAGGGTCTGGTCTTCCCCTTATGAAGTACCAATCGTTGCTTCACGTACTTTCTTTGGTTTTATTTTGTACTAGTGGTACCCGTACGGCTTTGCTCGAAGTGGAAAATTAAAAGGTCATTTGGTTCGCCTGTATATTTACAAATAATGGATGGTGAATTTCTCGCCAATTTGCTCGCCCATGTTACGGTTCCACCTTGTGATAATTTGCTCGGTAAAATGCTCTTAAAATTGGAATAGAAAAAGAACAAAATCGAATTTTTGAAAAATCGCTTCGAGGTGCACACCCCGCGCTACAAACTAATTTTGTGCCAAATTTCATGAAAATCGGCTGTACGGTCTTGGCGCTATGCACGTCACAGAGATCCAGACAGAGATAGATCCGGAAATCCAGAAAGAGAGAGATCCAGACAGAGAGACTTTCAGCTTTATTAGTAGTAAAGATTTGGTATAGCCTGTTTTTGAAATTCTTCCAAATTTTGTATTTTTGATATTTCAGTTTCTTGATAAGTTTCGTATTTTTGATATTTATATCTCATTTCTGTTTCTTGATAATTTATATTTTTCCTGAATATTTTTGTCCTTTTTCTGTTTTTAGCAGCTTTGCACAGCCAGTACGGTAACTATTTGGTCGTTTTTACGTCGTTAAATTATTTCAGTTTTTCGAAAAAAAAATTTTAATGTATTACTTGTATACGGATAAATATACTAAGATTATTTTTAACAGTATTTTCAAAATAAAAGCAAAGAAAATAATTAGAAAGTGTGCATAAATAGTCATACCGCTAAAAATGAAAATTTGAATAAATATTTTTCTTTTTTTCCTTAAAAAATCACTTCCGAACTAGCTTAAAACACTATTCGCCCAGTAAGATCTTATTTATTAACGTCATTTCAAATATATCTGATAAACAGGCGATCATTACAAAACAATGAAAGGCAGTTAGAATCCATGAGCCTAACCGCTGAGCTTCAGTACCGATCTCGTATCGAAAGCAAAAGAATCGTCTGCATGAGCAGTGGAAATGACGGAGATCATCGCGATCGTTCTATCGCCTCGCCCACCCCTTCCCGGTCAGGAAGCGACAGCAGAACCAGAATAAAAGAGATGTGGACAATGTCCGAATGGGGGCGAACTGCAATGAGCCTGTAGTTATTTAAGCAGAATTCTCTAGACAACCACCATGTTTGGCCACTCCTACCAGCTGCTACGAAATCGAGAAAACAGTCGTGACAAAATATGAAAAAAAACAAGAAAAAATACATGTTTTCCGTTCAATGCATGTAAATTACCTCTGTAAATCATGTGAGTTTTTTTCCCTTCAAAAGTTGTTTGGTTTTTTTTTTTTTTCCTCCCTTGCTCTCTCTCTCTCTCTTTTTTTACGTGCCTCAAAAAAGGTCTGATATACGAGGGGAGACCCAAAAGAAACCGGACTAATGGTGCGATGCCAATCCTAGATGTAGTAGAGTGTTCTCCAGCTAGATGGCTCAAGTAGAGACCTTCACAAATCAGCTGTGCAAGTGGCGTCAGTGTAGTTGATAACGTCTGATTGTAGTGTTGGTTTTCTCAGCTGTTGTTGCTTTCCGCCTGGCAAATTTGAAAGAACAAACTGTAAGCTTGATATTTTGCTTCCTGCTTGAAGAGTCGGCAATGGAATAGCTTTCTAAATGCTTCAACAAGCTTTCAAGGACAATGCTATGAGCCGCACAGAAATTTTCGAGTGGTTTGGGTGCTTTAAACGTGGTATCATGAGTATTGAAGATCATGCTCATTCTGAGTGCCCTTCAACTTCTCGAAATGATGAAAACGTTGAAAAAATCAGCCAAAAAATCAACGAGAGTCGTCGTTTTATGATTGACGACACTTTAGAAGAAACAAGAGTGAGTTAATGCTCGCGCGGGAGATCAGAAGAATGGTTCCTTCACCATGATAACGCTCCCGTACACTTAATCTTCACTATTAACCGCTACTTGGTCTCTCAGGGGTGGCCAGTTGTTCCTCGACCCCAGGATTCGCCACACCTAGCCCCCTGTGATCTTTTTCTGCTCCCGAGGATGAAAAAATTCTGAAATCGAAGCGTTTTGATGATGTAGAGGCTGTAAAAGCTGCTTCGCAACGGGCACTGAACATGGTCAAAACTAAAGAGTTCTTTGGGAGCTTCTAACAGTGGAAAAAAAGAATTTACAAGTGTATTTTATCTAAGGGTGAACACTTTGAAAGAGACAAAAGAAATTTTGTGAATAAACTAATATATAAATATTTTAAAACAAAAATCCGGTTACTTTTGGGTCCCCCCTCGTACACTGGTGGACAATTGCTAAGGACAGATGGCAATAGCAGCGTTAGCAACCACAAAATGGAAGGCAAGGAAATATGGAAATTAGCAACAGTTCGGGACACAGTAAGACGTGTTGTCAGTATGCAAATTTTAGACTCACGACGTTGCTGATCACGTGATATCGCTGAAAAGCAATATAAATGATTGGGCGCGTTATGACCATTGTTGTTCAAAAGCAAAGTTCGACGGGAAAGAATCAATTGACGAACTTGCATTTTTCGGTATGTCTTCCCGACATCCTTTAGATGATTTTATATGAGGTTGTGTGGTTGACAACATCGAAGAAGGGCAGAAAAATTTAAATGTTGACAGGAAGTTCAACGTCAGCCACAAGGTTGTTTCTAGAGTTTGGAAATCATTTCAAACAAATGGAATGTGTAGCAAATGTCACGAGGGAGGTCATGTACGCAATACGACGTCAGCAGAAGATTGGTACTTAATGCTAGCAACGAAAAGGAACCAGCGCAACCCAGCTACTGAGGTAGCAAAGCAATTTACCGCTGCTACTAGCAAGCAAATATCCCGAAGAACTGTAGCCAGACGTTTGAATAAGACTATAAGCCTGTCAGCTTGTTTTGTACATCACATTGTGTACAAGTCATTGTTTCGCTCGTTTGTGATGATGCCTTCAGCATCGCATTTGGAGAGAAATCGACTAGGCTTGTGTGCTATTCCCAGATGAAAGCAGGTTCAGTCTGTCGTCTAATTGTGGACGACAACTAACCTGGCATGAGAGTGGTACAGCATACAAGCTGGCAAACAAAAGAAAAGGGTTAGCATCCTGCAAGCTGTGTCATGGTCTGGGTATTATTATGATCAATGGCCGTACGTCGCTTGTGTGCTTCCAAACAAGACTATGACGGCTAAGTGATACATTTATGTCGTTCTGCTGCCTCATGTTCACGTATTCTATGGTGCTGTGGGCGATAAATTCGTTTTCATGGATGAAACGTAACATGTCATTAACAATCACCGTCCAGGAGTGTCTAGCTCACTCAAAATATTCAACTCATCGGATGGCCAGCACGTTCTATAGATCTGAATCATATTGAAAATGTTAGCGACGCTTTGGGGAGCAGTCTTGCTGGTCGACAACGCCCTCCAATAAGCAAGGACACCCTTATCCGTGACTGACAGAAGAATGGGATAAATTACCCCAACAGCTGCTGGATAATGTTGTGTATAACATCACATGACGTATAGCAGCCTGCATCGCTCTCCATGGTAGCCATATCCCATTTCGACATCATACGCCGGAACGCCTGGGGGCGGTAATTACATTTATTCACTTTTACGTAGTCAGCCCAAAACGACCGTTTCGTTTTTTGAACACTTTTAAACGCCTTCTGGATTTCAGAGCACAATAAATTATCGTCATTGCAATGTTCTAGAGTTCCGGCATTAGTTTATTTCACTTGGCATCGAATGAAACTTAGTTTTTTACGCGCTACATAGCCCATCAGAATCCGTCCTTAGCAAATGTCCACAAGTGTATTATTTTCCGATTATTTTAGAATTTTCATTTTGTACAAAACTAACTTACAAACTTGCACGTAATGCATGAAGAAAAAAATATTTACTTACCTAAAAAAACAGTTTTCCCCCCTTAAAAACGTATCAAAAAGTAAGAATGAAACTGAGGGGACACCAAAAAAACTTTAATTGCGTTGTTAGAATTACAGTGAACTCTCACTTATACACCGCCTCGTTTATGCGCCTTTTTCATTTATACGACGATTTTCAAAAGTCCCAGCTCTTTCTATAGGAAAATAATGATAATTATCATTCGCTTATGCACCGCTCTAAAATTGATTATTTCGTTTATGCGCCGATTTTTTTTTTTTCACTAGATAACAAAAAAAAAAATTAATTGATTAAAATTTACCATTATTATTATAGTTTTTTTTAAGAATAACAATTTTACGGAATGAATAATCTTTTCTACACATGGAATGGAAACTATTTCCGGACATTCCCTGTGACCTTTGCTGTTTCTTGAACTTTTTCACAGCATTCATTTTGAGTGTCTCTCCCACCATGAATAGAGGCAAAACCCGTTCGATTGCTTGGGCCCGGGGGAAGAGAGGGTGAGGGTAGGTCATGTCTTTTCTTTGTGGGAGGGGGAGGGGCTGTCTCAAATATAGTGGGGAGGGGAAGGTAGCTGTGCGTGCAAGTGTCCCCGACTTTTTACACGCACAAAGCTTTCTCTCTTCCTTTCTTTGCTGTTTTGACTAGCTGTTTAGTTATCAAACTTCTAGTGCATCATTTGAGATTTGTCTGTTAGCGCAATGGCCAAACGGACAAAATTGAGCCTGTCTTTTAAAGTCAGTGCGATAAAGAAGTATGAAGAAAACCCATCAATGACTAAAAAAGCTTTAGCCGAGTATTTCAATATTCCGGAATCAACATTAAAAGGAATTTTGAAAAAAAAAGGATGAAATTCTAGCAGCTGAACGAGAATGCGGAGGTCAATCTTCAAAGAGAAGCCGAATTCAAGGAGGAAAGTTCCAAGAACTAGAAAGTGTTTTGCTGCAATGGTTTAAGGAAACCCGTGCTTCTAACATTCCAGTTAACATTGAGCTGCTACGACAGAAAGCTGTTCACCTCTCAGAGACTTTGAAAATTGAAAATTTTTCGGCTTCACATGGTTGGGTAGAAAAATTTAAGATCCGCCATGGATTAGAAATTCGTACCTTATCCGGAGAAAGTGCAAGTGTTGACGAGAAAACTGTAGAGCAGTGGAAAGAAGACTTATCATCATTAATCAACGGATACAAGCCTAAAGACATTTTTAATTGTGACGAAACTGGTCTGTTTTATAAGATGATGCCTAAAAAAACATTAGCATATAAGGGGGAACCATGTCATGGTGGTAAAAATAGCAAAGATAGAGTAACTGTTTTGCCATGTTGCAATGCAGATGGATCGGAAAAACGTACCCCTTTAATCATTGGGAAACCAAAAAAACCTCGCTGTTTTAAAAATATAAAACGGCTTCCGTGTGAGTATTTCAACAATAGATCAGCGTGGATGACGGCGAAGATTTTTCTTGACTTTCTTCACGAATTTAATAAGAAAATGGAAAAAGAAAAAAGAAAAGTTCTCCTCTTTATGGATCAATGCCCTGCTCACCCGCGAGATCTACCTGTTTTTGATCATATAAAAGTAGTATTTTTGCCTGCTAACTGCACGAGCAAGCTACAACCATTGGATTTGGGCATAATACGGTGCGTGAAAGTGCATTATAAGAAAACTTTGATTCGTCGATACCTTGCTGAGTTAGAATCAGGCAATTCAGCTGCAGGAGATGTAAAAATTTCAATTCTTGATGCAATGAATATGGTATGCGCTGCTTGGAGAAGTATCAGTCATAATACCATAAGGAATTGCTTTAGAAAGGCTGGATTTCTATTTTCTAATGAACTTGAATGTTCTGACCAAATTAACGAAAATGAAGAGGATTTGGGAACAGATTTTGATGATGAAAAATGGCAAATTGTATCTGATGGACTCGTTGGTTTCAATGAATTAGTTGACGTCGATAACAATTTAATTACAACAGAATTGAGAGATATTGAGGTCATCGCTGAAGAAATGGCTAATGGTGAAGGCGATGGAGATTTAGATGACGACAATGAAGATGATGAAGCAAAAGTGCCTCCGAATCACCTAAAAGCATTGGAAGCCTTGGATATTGTTCGGGACTATTTGCAATATAATTCAGCTTCGGACACTCCCTTTTCACATTTGTATGAACTTGAAAAATATGTTTCTGACATTCATCAGCAAAAACAAAAACAGACATCCATTATGGATTTCTTTGAGAGGAAATAAATAGTTATTAGGTATGTTACACTTTCTTCCCATTTATTATAGTTACTACTCTCTCTCTCTCTATTTTTGCTCTCTCCTTATTACTATCAAGTTATTTTCTTCAGAAGCATTCTTATGCTTGATCTCACTTGCACATATTGTGTTTTAGAACTTTTAATTGACTTTTCACTTATGCGCCTCTCTCACTTATGCGCCTTTTTCTATTGGTCCCCTGGACCGGCGTATAAACGAGAGTTCACTGTATGAGCTTAATATTCTTAGAAAAATAGCAGCGATATGTTGGGAATAGCATTTGGCACACGTGGCATCATTTTAGGATGGTTCTTAAAGTCATTTTAAGGCATCATTCGGATTTTACATGAATGAAGGATGTCAGTGAACACAAAAAATAAGAAAAGAAAAATTAATATTTTGGATAGTTTGAGATCACAATATTGCTGTATGAAGTAGAAGTCACAAAAGAGGAACATGGAGAAGAAAAGAATAGTGTTGAAATGTACCGGTGTACTCAAAACAAGATAGTGTTAAGAAGGGAAAAGTGGGTCCATGAGGTAAAATGGGGGTAGATTGAAAAACACCCATTTTCAGTTACGTAATTAATATTTTTGGTTAATTCGTAGTCTGGAGACATATATCGAGATTATGGCAATAATTTTTACTTTAGTATTAGAAACAGAACCTAAATTAAAATGTTTACAATCTATTTGTTTATGCTCATTATGCTTTTAAGAGGAAGCTGCGAACGCAGCCTTTTCTCTAAAATTATTACTAACTGTCGAAAACTTTTAATGTTATCACAGACTTGTAGTAGAACATCTAAGCAAGATATACATTGAAAAGCAAGAATTAAGTTTGTATTCATTAGGAGCTGTTTTCTGAGGCAGAGAAATTTCAGGGTATGGTTAGGCCTAAACTATTGAATGACACTATGAAACTGTTACAAATTTTGTAAAAAGTTCCTTTTTTTAATGTGGTTAATGATATTATAATTTATTTTAATGTGGTTCAATTTACAGTTAATTCCGTTTGGTTTCATTCAAAAATACTTTTGTATGTTTTTTTTCCCCTCCATTTCCAACTGTTTAACACGCGAATCAACAGGATAGGTGAGAAATCGACTAGATACCGTTAAGTTAACATCATTTTCGGCGACATACTTCTGTCATCTAACTTGGCGAGAAATTGCCAAATGCCGACATTTGGCGTCTTTTCGAACTAAATAGGTGATTCTACATTTTTCTACAATTTTTCACATTCGAATGATGATTAATGGCTGATAATCGTTGACAGACATTATTTTAAAACATTTTTTTTCTTTCTTTTGTAAATTTGTATTTTAAATATCATCAAAACACTTTTCTTTCTCTCTATGTGCACTAAACTTCGTTTGACTCTGACAATTTTAAGCTCAAGTGCGAACAAAGAAAAAAAAATTTCACCCGCATACAGAGAGACAGACATTTCCCTCACACAACCAAAATAGGTACATCACTTCTTAAAGCGTTTAAATCCGTAAAATTGGGAAAATTTCTCGAATCCAACATTTTGATGGGAATAAAAAGATCCCAAACATGTCCAGCGAAAGAACCCAGGAAACTTCTGTACTTGGCACGGCGTTGTGTCCACCTCTCCCCCCCCCCCCCCATCCCCTTTAGCCACTTCTTTTATCACGGCACCCATTGTTTTGGAGACAACAAAAGTGGTGTCGTGATGGCACAACTGCAAATGCGAAGTCGTTTTCGTCCGTCTTCATCAATTCACCTATCCCCTTTTCCGCAGTCCGGCCATTCTCCTTTAAGCCCCACCGTCGGTCATTCCGGCTGATTGGACCCATCAGCCGGATGACTCTTTTACTCCCGGATGTGGCCTCCTGTCCGGCATGCTCTCAACCTTTGATGCCAGATGGGATGGCGGCCGTTTTGTTTCTTTGGCGATCGCCATTTATACGGTCACGTGATGGCATGTAATGCGGGACATAAGCCTGCAACATTACCGCGGGAGCTTGTAAAATGTTTTCTTGCTTGGGAATCCTTAACTTTACCTATTTTGGAGCTTACTTTAATCAGATGGAATTCTCCTTTTTTTTGGAACGTCGCCGTTTTTTTCTAAAGATTCTTCGAATCCAATTAAATCCAACCAGGTACTGAAATTTCGATTCCACCTATGGGTTTCAATGCGAAGAATCATTCTACGTGGATTTGAAACTGTAGACGTAGCAATTCTGCAATTGTATTACTTTTTCTCATCCTCATAACACTGGACCATCCGATTCGTTTTCAACATCATTGCGTTCTGAAATTCCAATATTACTGACGTTATTACTAGCTCAAGTGATTATTTCGAACACCGAGCTACTTTCCGTTACATCACGTTTCTTTTCAGTTTCACAGAAAAAAACAACTTTAGACCTCCGACTGACTTTTAGGAGAAAACCTCTGCGTTACAAAATGTAATTCATTTCAATGAGGAAGAATATTTTTAGTCAAAATTGGAAAAGTTCTCCTTACTTAAATCCTCTCGTGACTAAGTTAGGGTTAAAAAGTAGTGATGTGCCGGATCGTTAAAAAAGTAGATCCGCGGATACGGATACGGATCCGGATCATTAGTGTCAAGATCCGCGGATATGGATACTGATCTCATTTTTTTTTTTTACCCAATTCAACTATCCAAGTGTAAAATTTGTTACGGAAGGTATTCCCGTCAGAATAATGGCAGTTCTTTAAAAAATGTCAACTGCGGCAGAAATATAATCAAGACTATGATTTACTTTTTAAAGAAATCTCCTTTAAAATTGAGGGAGAGTTGGAAGGAATGGGTCAGCGCTGCATTAATGCTTAGATGGAATGTGAAAAATTATTTTTAGCTTACTCGGTAGATGTAGGATACAGGAGCAAGAGTGTAAAGCTGCTACTGGGTAGGCTGGAAATAATTTTTCGCATTTTATTTCAGCATAAATTCAGCGCTGACCCATTCCACCGAACTTCTCTGATTTCCGACGAAATACAGAGCCGGGAACACCTTTACAAACAGTAAATAGAGAATTTAGTCTCACTTTCTTTAAAGGATGCAGAGAAAAACAAAAATGAAGAATAACAGAAACCACAAATCAATAACAGAAACTAATATTAAATTAAAAATTAGAAAAACAAAACATGTCCCAGAGAACCGACCTCATATTAAGATGAATTTCGCGGATCAGAACAAACATTTGTTAATAAATATGAACTGACAGCAGCTAAAAATTTTAAATCATTGAGCTTTTTCTCCTTTTCTTCCGACTATGAAACCGCTACTAATCACGCGTATAAAGGCTTAGAATGGCATTTAAAATTTACTTAACAAGATTAAAGCTCTTACTGTAAATAAGTTGGAAGTTTCAAATAAATTTCAAACGCAGAAAACTTCGTTCTTTCAATTAGGGCCAACATTTTTACGGGTAAATTTTTACTGCTATAATTGTGAAAAACGTTTTAAATCGGTTTTTAATTAATACCTTCCGTAATTAAAGTTCTACAAAAAAAGGCCATGCTAAGAACACTTTCGATCAAGTCACCTTTTGAACGAAAAATGAACTATCAAAATCGGTTCATCTGTTTAGGAGCTACGATGCCACAAAAAAACACACTGATACACACTTATAAAACTTATTTCCCCTTCCTTTTTGCAAGGGGGGGGGAGTACAAACTGGCTTCTGAATGATACCTTATAATTTAAATAGGGAATAAAACCTAATTTAAACGGAATTTATGAGTCTTTTATTCAAATACAGTGAAACCCCTCCAACGGACACCCCTTTAATGCGGACACCCCTCTTATGCGGACAGTTTTTAATTCCCCGGCAGAGAGACATTAAACCTAATGTATAAGGAACCTCTCTCGTGCGGACACCCTCAAATACGGACACGGACACCCTTTTCGAAGTCATTTACATTGATATATCCTTTTTTGTGGACAGTATTTAAAACTTGAGAATTAAATAGCTACTCCATTGAAAGGCTTCATTTAATGCAAAGTCGACCAGCTTATACGGAGATTAAAAAAATATTTCTTTGCAATTTTACTTTGCATCTACTGCGTAGCAAAAAATTTTCAGCTTGACACCGAAATGCATTTTTTATTCCAAAAAACATCATCAAATCGTCAAAAATAAAAGAAAAGAAAAGAGAAAATGATTATTCTGCAAGTTTCTGTCTGTATACCCCCACCCTCCCCCGGTGCCTTGTTCCTTTTCAGATGACTAACAAGCAGGCGTGTTGTGTCTAAGTGGAGCCGAGTTGACGCGCCATCTAACAAAAATATTTTATAGAGAGTAAAAGTTAAGCCAATGCAATATCATAAAGTAAACTTAAGGGTAAAAGCATTCAGTTGTTTCATCGTTCTCATTGAAATGGCTCTGAATACTCATCGTCAGCGTCGTACTCTTTCTCTTAAAGAAAAAATTGAAGTTATAGATTTCGCAGAAAAAAATAAAATTGGAATACGGAACATTGCTGAAAAGTTTGGTGTGGGACGCACACAAATTTGCTGTATGTTAAAAGGAAAAGAGAAGTTTAAGAAAGAATGGTTCATAAATGGAAACCAAGAGAAGAAAAAAGATTTTCCTAAAAGTAATGCCCTTGCAGTGGATGAAATTGTGTTTAAATGGTTTGTGTCCGCAAGAAGCAAAAATATTCCGATTTCTGGCCCTATTTTACAAGAAAAGGCGAAAGAAGCAGCTACTGAAATGGGTATAGAAAATTTCAAAGCTTCCAATGGATCATTAGATCGTTTTCGAACGAGACATGATATCGTTTTTAAAAAAATATGTGGTGAATCCATGGATGTGGATGCTGACGTTTGTGAGAAATGGTTTGAGAAAGTGCCTAGTTTGATTGAAAATTACGAGCCATGTGACATTTATAACATTGATGAGACCGATTTGTTTTATAGAGCTCTGCCAGATAAAACCTTAACTTTACGGAAAGAAAACTGCTCTGGTGGCAAAATCTCCAAAGAACGCTTAACAGTTTTGTTGGGTGCCAGCATGGATGGTACAAAATTAAAACCAGTTGTCATCGGAAAAGCAGCCAGACCTCGGTGTTTTAAAGGACTGGATATAAAAAAATTACCTGTAGACTGGTATTCAAATAGAAGAGCGTGGATGACAACCAGTGTCATATCTGATTGGCTTGTAACTTTTGATAAGAAGTTGGGGAGAGAAAAAAGGCATATTGTTATTTTTATGGACAACGCGCCCTCCCATCCCAAAGACTTTCACTTGAAAAATATAGAAATAGTCTTCTTGCCAGCAAACACAACATCGAAATGCCAACCTATGGATGCTGGGATAATTCAAGCATTTAAAATTCAATACAGACAACTAGTTATGAAGCATTTAATCAATAAAATGGAAGAAACTAAAACAAGTAGCGAATTGTCCAAAACAATTGATGTGTTAGATGCAATCAGCTGGGTTAAGCACGCATGGAAGGAAGTTAAAAAAGAAACAATAGTAAGTTGCTTCAATCGCGTTGGATTCAAAAAAGGATCTGCCACAGAGGAAATTGACAACGAAGTTGGTTGTGACAATGATGGATCCGATTTGCAGTCGTTAATGCAACAAGCAGGGTTCACAAATGTGACCGCTGAAGACTATGCTCCCATCGACGACCAAGTTTTCACTGAAGAAAGCGAAACAGAAATTGCAAGCATAGTGCGCGAAATTAACGAAGATCATACAGTTGAGGATGACGATGAAGATGAACTGTCCGTAAAAGAAGACGTTAAAACAATTAAAAATGTTAACGAAGCTTTAAGCGTATTAGATGGACTTAGGGAATTTTCAATTAAACACAACGATCCTAAAGGACTAGACTTGGTACAAGAACTTAAGATACATTTCGAAAATGAAAGACTTTCATCGATCAAAACATATCAACAGACATCAATCGAACAATTTTTTAAAAGTACAAATTAGGTATGTAATTTTTATGCGAACCTGTTATTTAAATCTCTTTGAGTGTGCAAAACTGTAATATTTGAATTTAACCTGATAAAATAATTGTTTATTATGTATATGTTGGTAAAAACTAGTAAATTAAAAAAAATCTATGCATGTGAAAGAGTAGAATTCACACATATTTCATTTAAGATTTCAAAAAACATAAACAAATAACTAAAGTTAATTAAATTAAAAAAACCTCTGTAAAGCGGACACCCCTCTCTTACGGACAAAAAAGTTTGTCCCGTTAGTGTCCGTAATAGAGGGGTTTCACTGCATTTAAAAAATTTTAGAATAGAAATGATTTATTTAAGATCCGTCAAAAAAGTAACGGATACGGATACAGATCTTTATTTTCCGATATCCGCGGATACGGATAAGGGTATTCGGAACATCACTATTAAAAAGTAAAAAATAAGTGAGATAGTTAAGCAAAGGGATGTAAGTGCACATGTTCAAGTTTTGAGTAAAACGCGTTTAAAGTTCCAGTCCTAGGTAGGCTTTCATTGAAAACTTTTTCTAAATCATGCTGTATAGCTGCACCTGTCAGAGCTACTATTATATTAGTATTTCCTGCCCAAAAACAGAGGAGAGGTTGAACTACCATTTGCACTGGTTATCGCGAAATTTTTAATTTTGGCAGCTTCCTCCTTTTGCTTCCCACTGCTTGAAGAATATTTTTTGCTGTAGATATATGCGATAATAACTATATGTGTTATGTTCACACATAACGGAGGAATAAAACTTTGTTGGCACTTTAAAAGGCTTCTTAACCATTGCCAGATTTTAAGTTGAATGCAATAACTACCCAGAAGTTTGTTTTAGAAAGATGCAGTATCGTCCTTAGTGGACAATATAAATCGAGAGATATTGGACTGCAACTAAATTGCAAAAAAAAAATTGTTAAGTAATATCATCACTATGAAGAGGAAGTTTGTCTTTATTAAATATCTTATGGAATATTTTTTTTCCATTTATGACATCAACTTTTTTCTGTTAAAAATTACAGATCCCATAAAATGTATAAATATAATTTAATGTTTACAAATATATTACTAGTCAATTGTACCCCTAGATATTTATATTTTGTTTTCTTTGATGCTTGATTTTGACCTTTATAAGACAACTAGCAAAAATACCCGGCGTTGCCTGGGTCAGTAGTAATTGTGAGAAACGATTGCCACTTTCTTTCGTTTTCTGTTTTAACTGAAAGAATTCAAAGCACACTGCTTTGACGTGATAAAAAATTGAGCTTCTTCCTTACCCATAAAAGTAAAATAGCAATAAGTATAAAGAACGAGTATGCATTTAGAAACGAAAGCACGAATTTAAGCATATAAAAATTTGAAGAATTTGTAAATTATGAACTAACAAAAACAAAGATCACTAAAAAAACCGTGCGCTTTATTACCCCGGAGAAGCCTTGATTCAAAACTTAATATTGATATTGAAAGGCAATGAATATTTGTAACAATGGATTTTGTATTTAATCATTTAATGGGGAAATTACATGATATTTACTGTTCATAACTTTTTTAAACTAAGTTTTTTAGAAATAAATTATAGCGTATGTTGCTTCCTGATAATATAGCTGTCTGTGATGAAAAAATGGTTAAAATCGGTCCAGTAGCTTTGAAGTTTACCCCCAGACAAACATACAGAAGTAGCCATTTATGTATATAGATGAGAAAAATTAATAAAACTGAATCTTTCGCAACCACCAGGATATATATGTTCCACAGACAGTTTCAAAAGACTCCATGGGACACATCAGAACAAAAAACCTCAGATTTAATAGATGAATTGGAAACATTTGGACACGTATGTTCTTAATAGTCCATCTGAATCTTTCCATTTCTCGAAATTTTTCTAAAAGAGAAAAAGGTTTTGATAGTCAAGGGGTTGAATGTTTATATCAAACCATTTTTCCTCCCCTGGGCTCCCCCCAAAAAAATGTCCCGTGAGTAACGCTTAGTTTTTTATTTTATTCAGGTAATTATTAATTAAATATCGGGTTAACTGTTATGCTTTGATAGTATATTAAAGCATGTATTATTCCCCAAAAGCATTATTTTTTGAAGGCTTTGGCTAGCTGGAAAAAATAAAAAATTTAGCGTTACGCACGGGATATTTTTCCGAGAATCGTCCCCCTGCTTTTTTAAGATCTTTTTACGGAGGAAGGAAGAAATTATCACATCATGAAACAATTTTTATTTATGTGAAACATGCTCCCCAAAAACGGAAGTTGAAGGGTAAATTAATTTTTACTTATCTTAAGTATCTTTTAATAAACTTGATCCAAAATAAATTTTAACCCATCACGGAAAGATAAAAAGGGCTTTACAAAAGGTTTAATACAGCGTACGATGCGTCCTCTCATAAATTGCACCCAAAAAAATTTATAGAAGGATTGCGAAACATTGGAATTCAGAAAACTGAAAAAAGAATCCTTTTATTTAATTACTATTTTCACAAAGGAAACAACACGATATGCGTCGACCTATCCGGAATAATGTACACTATTAAATGCCAGATATGAAATTGAGTGCAGCTTAGGGACCATCATCATATTTTAATGAGCATCACATTTCAATTCAGAAATGACACCAGCAATTTTTGGGGAATTTGCAGTCAGCAACAACATGAACCGTTGCATGTTAATTTTCTCGGAAATGGGTTCAACATTTTTTCAGTAATAAATCGAGTAAAACCTATCACGTAATCTTTATACTCTGCTCAAAACAATTAGGGGAGCAGTCACAGAAGTGAAGAAACCGTTGTGAGATAGCCTTGCAAAGGCATAAAATGGAGTATGTACGTGTATTAAGGTAGGCGAACACCCTAATTTTCGGGGGAAAAAATCGATTTTGAGAAAAAGAGAGCCTCCGTGTTCTTCTTTCTAAAACCGTAATTGTTATTTAAATCGGTGAATTATTGAGTAAACTAGAAGAAATTGAATAAACTCAATAGGGTTGTTGCCTTAAGTCAAAAGTAGTTCTTTTTGTCACTGAAATTGATAGAATAAGCAAAAAAAAAAAAACATGGACTCAGAAAATACTTTCCTTTTCTCAACAATTATTTTTTAAATAATCTTTTAAAATGTCCGATTTTTCAAACAAGGCGTGATCTTTTATGACGTCACAAATGATGCACTGTGGCGCATCTTTCTACCGCATTTCCACGTTATGATAATCAAGAAGCGAATTACAATTGTATTACGCTTGCTATTAACCCTATCGTTGCCAATACACGTGAGTAAAGATGCGAATTAAATATTTTGAACCGTGAATGGCAACACTGAATGGCATTTCATCATTTGTGATGTCATCAGCAAAAGCGTTAAACGATGAAAGAGCACCGATTTAAGTATTTTTTTTTTTAATGTTAAACTTAAAGAAATTATTTAAAAAATAGCCAGATTCATTGTATTTAAGCATGCTCTTTCAGAAAAAAATACTTTTAAAATTTTGGAAACGACCCCATTGCGTTGCTCATAACTAAAATTTACTTTTTCTTTCCTGATTTGCTCAAACCACGTTTCCAAGATTTTACTTACGCCAACAGCTCTATCGAAAAAAGTATTGACTCTAAAGATTTGAAACTTTGCAAACATGGTAATTGAACACATTACTGTGATATAAACCTCAAAACGTTAATGTGCATGCGTATGTGGTTTTTAAATAATGATCAATTAAACTTAGACGGCAAAAAACACGTTTTTCGGGGAGAAATTTTCAAACATCTTATACATATAAAATCTGAGTATCTATCTATCTATCTATCTATGTCCAAGCTTCTTCTCCCGAACGACAGTGAACTGACCATCGAACCAGGTATCGATGGATTCGTAATCCTCCCGTCTTCATGTTTGGCTATTTAACATAATTCTCCGATAATAATTAGCGGAGATATCAATTAAAAACTTTTAATTATGACTCTTAGATTTCAAAATCAAATCACTATTTTTCGAAGGCTTTCCTCCATTCAAATTATTATTCAGTGCTTCATCTCAACTTTTCGCAAACAACACTTTTATTAAAATCATAGACTAAATCTATAGTTTGGCACTCGACATGTATTTTAAGACGTAATGTGTTTTCATTATAATTTTTTTCCAGGTGCTGAAATTGAACTGTTTTTCTTTTAGTTATGCATTATTTTGACATTAGTAATTAATTTTTGATCACAGTTTTCAGGAACTTTTATTTCATTCGGAACTGCTACGTCAGCGTTGGCGTAAACGTAATGACGTAAACGTTTTGCGTCAAGTTAAAAATGTACTAATCGGTATCTTAAATTGAAATTGTAGGTAAAAATCTTACCATTTGCCGATTCTTTTTGGGCGCTTGCATCTTAAATTGAATAAAGAAAATGCACAATACTATCTAAACGGAAAACTCAATATATTAACAAAATATTTACAACTTAGAATAACAAATTTACAAATCGGACTCCATTAAAGATCATTCTTCCGTGTTCCATCAATTCAATTTATTTTATTTATTGTTGATCGTCTGCTGCGATCAACGCCCGCTGTTGCTAGGAAATCCACTAGTCACATGGTTTGGTTTATGAGCAGCAAAAGGGTTGCCATAGCTCGGTCTACTCTTATTATTAGTCTATGATTAAAATGTATAGCGTGAAGAAAATTATTGAGATGAAAGATCTGTTGCCATTTTTTTTCTCGAATACACACAGGTAAAATTCTTGTTTTTGTTTTGAGGCTTTTCCTGTAATCACAGGAGATTTAAAATGTTTACTTTTTGGGGTTTTTTCCGCAATCTGCCGCAAAATTTCACTGATTTTTTTTTGTTTTGGTTCAAGCCTGAGTGTTGAACTCGCGTCGCTTGACATAACTTTTATTTTCGAGGTGGACCGTGCAAAGCCGGGCGACGCAGCTAGTTTACCCATAAAACTCTTTTTTATTTAATTATTTTCAAATTGGAGGGACATATCACTCTCCGGTATCTCACGAAAAGATAAACACAAAATGTTTTAAAAAGAATGAAAAAGGGAATGCACGGAAAGTGTTAAGTTAATGGTAGTTTTTTGCTAAAAAATATAACATTTTTAATTAAAAAACCATATCAAATTTTTTTTCAACAACTAAGTAGTTAAATGTGTTATTTATGTCATATTTAATAATAAACGATAAAGTTTTAAAAAGGTGCATTGAATATTGAACAAAAAAATATTTAGGGTGTTCCCCAACCTTAAGATGCAATACAGCAAAACAGGAGCAGAAAACACTTGACTGGAAACTTTACTCCTCTACTAGAACAGTGAAATGAACATGAGATTATGCCTCTCCAACATCGTCTGCTACAGTTCTTTGTGTTTACCCGGATTCCAGTCCCCTGATAAAATGTCAAGCCATGGAATCCGGTAAATTACGGTGTCATGGCATTTTTCAATCAGAAAAAAAGGAATGGTTGAATTTTACTGCTCAGACAGTGCAAAAAAGGGGTGCTGTTAAATCGCGATTTCTGCACTTGTATCCTTTTTCTGCTTTTCGGCGACAGAAGCAATGATTTGCTTCCGAAGTTTATGTTTTATTCTCATGTTTTCTGAAAACATGTAGACTTTATTGAAAACAGTTTCCAGAATGATATTTTTCTCAATTTTCTTAAAGTCATGCACCCCCCCCCCTAATTTTTTTGAGCAGTGTATGTTTTATAGATGTTTTTGTATCTTAGGATTTAATATCTAAACAACCACTAGTCTCAAATCCGGACTGTCTGTATGTATGTACAGCGTGTCTCCATTTAACCTGCATAACCTCTATTTTCGCAACCGTTGGTCCTAGATGTGTATCTCTAACGGCAAAAATGATCAAAATAAGGTGTAGCGTTAAGATATTGAATATTTGAAGAAAAAAATTAAATTAGTGAAAAAATACGAAATGTAACTTTTTATACGGACCCTAGGTCCCCTAACTTATATTTAGAAAAATAATCTCCAATGAAAACTAATTCCAACTCAAAAAAACTGGCAAATATTACGACAAATATTCACCCAGATATGAAGTGCTCAGTTTTGTGACTTTAAACTGGTTTACACTGACGGTCATTTAGGGAGAAATTATAGCGACTAACAATGGTTTAAAATTTCGTACGCAATAGAGTATTTTTTTAACCCCCGACACACAAAGGAAAGGGGTTATAAGTTTGACGCATCTGTGTAGTATCTGTGTGTCTGTCTGTGGGACTCTAACGATTAAATGGAACGACCGATTTGAAAAAAAAAAATTGTTCGAAAGGAGTTTTGATCGAGAGTGTTCTTAGCTAGGTTGCATCTTTGGATGACATTAATTAACGAAGATGTTAACTCAAAACCTCTAAAAGGTTTTTTGCGATTTTTGCGGTGAAAACATAGTTAAAAATTTTAAAATTTAATACCAAAATAAAGAGAATTTTTTCCCGCGTCTGATAGAATGTGTTTGGAACTTCCATGTTTCGTAAAATTCGAATTATAACGCTTTTTCAAAGCAGATTTTAATAACGGCTAAGCTTTATTCACGCGATTGATAACCGAATTCATTGTTGGCCTACTATTAAATAAAACGGAATGATTTATAATTTTTATATGTTGCCAGTTTCTATTTAATAGCAAATAAAATACTTGACATTGATTTCTAATAATATAAGGCTTTTAAACTTCCCTCAACTCTATAGTTGCGACTCAATCGGGGTTTTTTAACATTTTTAATTTTATCGTTGCTTGTCATTTATGTAGTATGTTGATACGCATCATAGCATAACATTTGTTATTTATTTTTCAACAGTAATGATAGGTATAGATAGATAGAAAGACAGATATATTTACTCATAGTTATTGTGCGTATTTTTCAAGTAGTAAAAGCCGAGAGAAAGATAGATCACCTCCTCTTGACCAACATCGCCCCCCTCCCTCTCCCCTCACTAACTATCGTGCCGACTTTTGGCGTCTGACTCACACCACTATTATTCCCGCAAAAAAGGCGAATAAACTCGAAGGCCACGAATATCATCCAGCGTTCTATCCGGGAAGCAAATTCAATTTGCGAGGTTAGAGATAAGAAGATTAGCCAAAGAGAGAAAAAGCAAATCGTCTGCCATTTATTCGATCCATTTTGCGTGCTTAAGGAATATTCTTGGAAACATGTTAGTAGTATTTATTTCAGAAAAACCGCAGATTTTTTTGCCTTTAGTTTCGAGGCTAAAATTATTATTATAGAAAATACGGAGGGATTGCGAAACATTTTTGTTTTCTTAGGCTTGACAGACGATATCTATTGGTTTTAATGAAATTATGTATGGGTGATAAAGTGAACTATAAAGCAAAAGAAAAGTATTTTATTTATTCATTTATTTATTTTTAGCTGTTCGAGTCGTTAAAGAATTTGAAATTGGCTCAAACAAAGTGTTGACTGCGTCCACATTTCAGCTCGAAACATTACAATTTTAAGGTGTCCACCTCAAATTAATTTTTTACAACCATATTTTTTTAAACAATGGTTGTTTTCAAGTTGGCGGTTTGGCATGGTAATTATTTTATTCACTATAAATTAAAAATATTTTAATCATTATAAGAAATCTTAGAGTTTTGCCATAGTTACTGTATGAAGTCTGTTCAAATCTTGAACATATATATATATATATATATATATATATATATATATATATATATATATATATATATATATATATATATATATATATATATATATATAAAGAGAACAATGAAACATGAAAACCGATCTGGAGATCCGGTTATTTTCCTACGGGGGGGGGGGGGGAGGGCTCTTCGGAAAACTGCCTAGTGTATTTTTTTTTTCATTTGCAAGTTGCTCCTATGTACGCAAAAAACAAATACAGCAAAAAGTTTTTGCTGTGAAAAGTACTAGTTAAAAAAATATGTAAATTTGTAAAAAGGAAAATAACAGAAACTATAATGCTAGGAATTACACAATGTTAGTGTTGTTACAAATGGAATACCAAAGTCTCTTGCACATAGCAAGTAAAAAATAAAGCAGAAGAGATCGGCTCTTGTAAGCATAAGGTCCCATAAGGGCAGGGGTAAGCAAACTTTCGCCAAACCAATAGGAGCCCTATTTATCAATAGTCTTCACAGTTTAGACATAGTTCTGAAGAGGAGGAAAATTCTCATAAACTTAATTCATTGGTTTCACATTCAAGTACATTTGGCACTGGTTCGTAATGGTTACGGAGAGGGCGCTTTAAAATTAAAGGAACCGATCAAGAGTTTATTCACTTATTTTTTTCCCCGAGATTTGTAGTTAATGTAATAAATTATAATTGGAAGCTTCCAATGAAGAAGCTGTGCTAAAAATGTCTACCATATTCCTTGAAACAGAAATAAGTCAACAATTTGCGATATAATCAAGAGTTGATGTCCGATATTGAATTAATAGTGCTATTTTTCAGTTTATTGATCGAAAATTCACTGTTCTGGTAAACAACATTTTTCAAAAACCCAACAGCAAAAAGCCAAAGACAGACGAGTCCGGTGAACAAGGTGACAAAGACCCTCGGGTTCTGCTGATCATCTGAAAAATGTCTCTTGCTGTGAAAGTCCGCATTCGATCGATGAACTGAAAAGCATCATCATTAATGGACATTAATTATTGACTACTTCGTTATGTGTTGACTAATTTGAGAAAAACAAGCCTGCAAATTAGAGAATTTTCAGCACCTGCTGTAAATACAGATTTTCCATCATTTGTTACAAAAAGCAAAGCTTTAAATTGTATTCTGGTTCTATTATTTTTATTACATAGTTCGTATTTCTGTTAAAAGTAACACGAACGTGACCTTATTTATAAATAGAAAAAAAAATGAACGACTTTTAAAACATCCTGTATTTTTATATAGATGCCGTTGAAATTTTACTCGATTCTTTCATTAAAAGCATTATAATAAAAATATTCTGCGAATAAAGAAAAAAAAGTGAAAGCATGAGAAAAAATGAGAAAACTTAATAATGTAACGCATAAGGCTAAAATGATGGAAAGGGACGAAATGAAAGCTAAAATCATTTACAAAACGACCAGCTGGTGACTAGAACGATATTTAAAAAAAATTAATTTAAAATTGTTTATAATTGAAATAGTAGTGAAATGGAGTTTAAAAAAAAAAATCCTTCACTCATTTTTTTCACTCAGAACGAAAACTCCGGAACGCGAAAATTACTCTGCCTCCTGATTTAAAACCAGGCGAAGACCTAAAGGAAAACGTTGCCCCACGAGAAAAGGCAATTTATGCATTCGCTGGAATACAAAAGAGAAGGAGAGGCTAATAAACGACGCGCTTTAATTTCATTTAATTTCCTAACCCGGCAAAACGAGAATCGTTTAAATAAATGTTTATGATGCCCCGTTTCCTTTAATGAGGAGACATTTTTAGAAGCAATGCGAGACACCCACGCCCTCTAGGCACAGTTTCTATAAAGCAGGATGGCAGGATCTGCCATCTTATTTTCAAATCATTCTGCTATAGTACGGTCACAAGTTTGGAATTGTTATCGCACTCTCATTTTTCTGTACATCTAACAGTTACGGTAATCGAGTATTCCGATGCAAATAGGCCGAAACATCGATTAATCGTTTGCTTTTCAGTCGGCGAATTTAAATTTAGGACTCTCATTTTTCTGTACATCTAATAGTTACGGTAATCGAGTATTCCGATACAAATAGGCCGAAACGTCGATTAATCGTTTGCTTTTTCAGTCGGAGAATTTAAATTTGAGACTCGTATTTTTCTGTGCATCTAACAGTTGCGGTAATCGAATATTCCGATACAAATAGGCTGAAACATCGATTAATCGTTTGCTTTTCAGTCGGCGAATTTTAATTTGGGACTTTCATTTTTCTGTACATCTAACAATTGCGGTAATCGAGTATTCCAATACAAATAGGCTGAAACATCGATTATTCGTTTGCTTTTCAGTCCGAGAATTTAAATTTAGGATCTATATTAAACTTCTACTAGCTAGTATCAGGGCCGACGAGAGGCAATGTCAGCCTATTTGTAAACTAGGGGCCTTGAGAGGACCTGCTGACGCAGGTCCTCTCAAGTTATTTATACTACTACTTTACTTACTTTATCCTACTTGGATTCTGACGAATCCAAGTAGTATAAATTTTACAAGTTTTATGGTTTGAGATCGAACTGAGTAGGGCCTGCATTTGTTTATTGTGGCCAAATAATGCTAGTCATTTTTCTCTTTTTCTCCGAAGAATTTTCACTACAAATACTTCACATTTTAGGGAGCTGTCATTTCGGAAAGTTTTTAGACGCTCAATTTTTGATCGCCATTTACAAGAATTACCAGATGGAATTGACTTTCTGTACTGGGCTGACAAAAATATCTTATTCAAATTTCTTTATCGCCGAACAATTTGGCAATGTTCTTTTTGTTGCCAAAACCTTCAAATCACAAATATCCAATTTTCCCCATTTTGTTCTAATGATTGGTTATCAGAAAAATCATGCATCGAAGCATGCCTAGTGCCCAATCCTCTCGAACTATTTGATTGTCTCGGAATTGCTATTTCGTAAATTCAAATTCTCTCATAAATTTGTAATTAAGAAATATTTTCAGAATTAGTTCATCATGGCACGTAGAGTTAATTCTAAAAAGTCCCCTAAGTTCCCATGCGAGCTTCCATCCAAAATGGCGGATCAGCCCCCAGATGGCCGTCTAGTACTTTTTGTTTTCCTTATAACTCGGTCAAAAAAGAAGTTTTCAGTTCTAAAAAATCCCGCATGCTCTAAAATTAATACTGTTTCGATATATACTCTTAAATAACCAATAAAAAAGTTCAAACAATTGTTTTGATACCAAATGCTAAATTTTCTATTTTGTACGTAATAAGCAGCAAAAAAAAAAAGCTTCTAAAATAAATAACTTTTTCTGGTATTCTTTTTAAAATATTAACTGCAAAATGATTAATAAATTCTATTTATTGAATAACCAAGTAGCTTTTATTCAATTTCTGAAACAAATCTTGCTATTTCTAGCTTTGGAATGAGAATATGATAAGAAAAAAAAAGTGACCTTTAATGAATTTTCAAACAAATTTCGGAATATCATTCATTTAGTACTTTAAGAACTTGTATATAATATCTTATAGAAAACCTGTAGAATATATAAAGAGAAGATAGTAATGTCAGTAAAAACCTAGAAAAAAAAGTATCATCATTCAACAGTGTCATCATCCTCATCTTCGAAACTGTGCACAGACACTGAATTTTCACATGCATCACCTAAAAAATGTATGCAAAACTTGGAACATTACAGATCTGCGTTTTCATTGGTATCTGAGATCACTGTCTCACACAATTACGGTTCTTTTGTAGTCACAAAAAATTAAGTACAGAAAAAGGGGACGAACGAAAGAAGGGGAAGTGATGAAAGCATTGTGCACAGATTACCTTCTTTCATAACACATCCCCATTCAATTGGATTCGTGAATTTCTTCAGCCACTGTTGTACTTGAGGATAAACACAAACTTAATTCTGTGAAGCTGCTGCACTAGTAGGTGGAAGAGTTGCCAGCTTTTAAATTACGAAGGACGAGTTTTGGTTACTTTATTATTACTGCGGTTGTATCGTCAGGCGTCTAGACAATTGAGTCTTCCCCAACCAAAAAGATTTTTCAGGAACACTTCTGCAGTTAGAGTGACCTTTTCTGGATAAAGCTGGAACTATTCACCTGATAGATCAGACAAAGCAATTTGAGGTGTTCCTCTGGCAACTTGAAAGCTCCATATTTCGCCTTTCTGAATATTGCTGACGTGGAGTCGCATCCTGTGGCTGCGTGGAGAAAAGAGGATCCTTCAAGGGACCCAAGGCTTCTTGTACTTTGAATATATTGTAATATTTTCCTTTGTATTAAATTGGTTTTGGGGTAAAAAATAGTGATGTTCCAGATACATCTCTTTCACTCAGAATCGAGAGCATATCTGTATCAGAACCTATTACTGTTGTTGGTCTGGAGCTGTTCTAGCATGTTTTTATTGCAATGGAGCAAATTAAAACATTGGCTTCCCTATCCACTTGTACAACAGTCATTCCGCCTAATCGGAAGCATTCCATCATAATTTGAGTTAACCTTGATTTGTTCCGCAAAAAATTCCGCAAAAAGTTAGTCTATATAGTCCTTCCCACTACATTTCCTTCAAAAAGCAGGAGTCTCAGACATTTGCGACATCATCCTTCTTAGTTTCTTCAATGTTAGTTGGTAATGCACCAGTGTATTCATTAAAAACCACTGCTTCACATAAAAAGAAGTTTTTTCTGAAGACACCTGAAATATTTGAGGCATATATCTTTTTATTATATGTCTGACTCACCCCATGCTAATGCGTGCATAAGAAATCCTTCATCATCGATGGGTGAATAGACTGGTGGCGGCTTAACACAAAGCTCTACTGATTCAATAATAGTTACCATCCTTGTTTATATATATATATATATATATATATATATATATATATATATATATATATATATATATACCTTCTCAGAGGTACCCAACCAAAAAGCGATGGTAGTTGAAGTGCTAACTCATATTTCAGATGATCTCGTAAATTATCGTTTGATTTGAAAACAACAGCATCCTGGCGAAAAACTGTGGAAGACAGCACAGAAAGCTCATTTCTTAATCATAACCCCTTTTTTAACACGTTTTTATTAGCTTCACCTGTATGTATGTATGTATGTATCTTGTAACGGAATCTTGCAGCTCAAATTTCGCCCACTTCCTGCGATCGGATTCTTTTGAAATTTGGCACGCGACCTCAGATCCGATGACAATGCAATATTCTATAATCAAATTAATTAATTAACTCTTGTAATTGTTAGTTTCCTCCAATTTTAATCAATATTTTGGCATAAGTCCAACAATGTGAAAAAGGAAAAATTAAAAAAAAAAATACATTAATAAATGCTCGTAAAAATTATTATAAAATATCTACAAAAACCTTTAATTTTTCTGCATCAGACAAAATTTGTTCCAATGTTCCAAGGTAATTAGAACATGAAATATAATTGTTTTAAACTAATTTCATGCCAAAATTTAGGTGAGCCTTCAATTGGAAATTCATTGCTGATTAGACCATTGTTGAACAAAACTTTTATTCAAATGCATCTCAAATTTTCAAAGTAGTATAAATATGATTTCCGCAAACATACATCGATGATTCACAGTAGCTTCCCATCGGGGTGCCCTTGTCTTAACTTTAGGATATTACCTCGCACTCGTTTTATAAATAATTTCGTTGCCTGATCATTCTCCAACATAAGACTAAAAAACAGAAAAATAAAATAATAGTTCAAAAAACTAAAAAAATACACTTTCGTAGCAAAATGAACTAAAAAGTTAAAAATAATCTTTGGATGATAGTAGTTGACCACACTTAATTTTAATGTAATGCAAAAAAGCGTGGGGGGCTTCTTATCAGTTGTCTTGAATTTCTTCCATTTTTTGTCCAAGCAAAAATGTAAATAGACAGCACCCCACGCTTTTTTTGTATTACATTAAAATTAAGTGATTGGTCAACTACTATCATCCAAAGATTATTTTTCACTTTTTAGTTCATTTTGCTACGAAAGCGTGTTTTTTTAGTTTTTTAAACTATTATTTTTCTTCTGAAGTTTAACTTCCACAAAAGAACTTCCTAAAATTGAAGGCAGTAATTTTTCACCGACATTTTTTCCATTGACACATAATTATATGGAAACATAATTTATTAAAATATCATTCGAGTAAATATTTGCTACCTAAAATGCACAAAAATACCATTTTGAGATAACAATGATCTTTTTATTGAAAAATAAAAGATTTGAACGATCTTTGACGAATTTCTATCATAACTGTGAGTATTTCTTTTTAATTCTTAATATTACAAAAGGAATTTGGAGCCTTATTACGATTTACGGTAGTTTCAAGGAGCTAAACAGTTCAGCATTGAAATTTCACACCGGAAACTTTGCATTTCAGACAAAAAATACAATTTTCAGATCATATATGAGACAGTGAGAAGCAAAGGGATGTAAGTGGACATCTTCAAGTTTTGAGTCAAACGCGTTTAACGATAACATCCTAGGTAGACTTTCATTGATTTTTTTTTCTAAATCATGTTGTATAGCAGCAACTACCAGGGTTACTAGTACCATCTCTTGTCCCAAGACAGAGGAGAGGTTCACCTACCATGTGTGCTGGTTATCTCCTAATTTTTAATTTTGCCACTTACATCCCTTTCGCTTCTCACTGCTTCATATTTTTATAGCCTTTTATGGGGAAATGTCGGTAAATAACAAGAAGAAATTCAAACATACATAGATTTTTTAAAACTGAAACTATTAACTATTATGTGGGGGAAATGTCTTTAAAAAATACCCTAAAAAATTTTAAAAGTAGATGGACCTCCATATATCGAACTTCCACATATCGAAATTTTCTATTTATCGAAATTGCAGCGCATTTCCATGTTCATTACATAGAAAAATTGTTTCTGTATATCGAAATTATGTATCGAATCTATGTATCGAAATTTTTCTCAAGACATTTGTAGATTTTTTTTCCACTTTAGACTGTTTGTCTCATGAAAAATGAAGGTTAGGGGAGAAAATTATGTTCACTAAAGATTGCTATGAAACTCATAAGGAATCTGGGGTTGAGGGGTGTGTAGATAGGTCGTTGTTCCGTTCTGGAGTTCTTAAGTTCCGTCTAGTTCATTTCAAATCTTAGTTGTAACCAGTAACACTGTAAAATTTAGTTTCAAGTTATCCCTTTTGTCTGTTGATTATCATTTTTAGTCTCTTTAGCTTCAGTAAAAATCATTTAGGTTAAGTAGATTGGTTTTTTACTTTTCTCTCGATTACATTGTCGAAACGAAAATTCACTAATGTTGCGGATCAAGTTGAATTGCTGAAGAATGAAGATGTATGAAGGCGCAAAAGTGTAATTTCTGTTAATTTTTTAATTCTTAACTTTCATTTCATCCGATGCTCGTATAAATTAGAAATTGGGTTTCATACACGAAAATTAGCTTTAATTTTAATGTTCTAGGAGATTTTTTAGATAAAAACAGATTTTTTCTATGTATCGAAATTTCTATACGTCGAATTTTTTCCGGCAATTTGCTACTTCGATATATGGAGATCCGACTGTATTTATTTTAGTAGCTTAAGTGTTCAGCTGCATATTACATGGGGTACAGAAATTTCAGTTTTTGGTGACAAAACAAATGTTAGAATTTTTTTATTGGTTATTTTAGGTTATGTATCGAAACAGTATTACTACAAGAGCTTACTTTTTTTTTTCAGAACTGAATTTTTTTTATTTTTTTTTGACCGAGTTATAAGGAAAACAAAAAGTACTAGGCGGTCATCTTTGATCCGCCATTTCGAATGGAAGCCCACATGGGAACTAAGGGGACTTTTCAGGATTTGTTCTACACATGTTCAGGAACTAATCCTGAAAAAATCAGCTAATTATAAATTTGTGGTGCATCAATTCTATTTTCGGCCTCAATTTACTGTGCTACTAGAGCTTCAACAAAAAGTCATTTTTATTATTCAGTAAAATTTCTGTAACTATTTTTTCTAGAATAAGGCTTAACCCCCTCAATCCCCCTCCCTCACACACACATCCCTTTTCGCGTGCCCTCTAGAGCAGAAATTCGACTAAATTCTCGAATCAAAATTAGGAAGTATATTTCGACTCGCAGTCGAACAAGTTTTCTCGTGAAGTGACATGGCCGATACAATTCTGGTTTTAAATTCACTTTGGAGAGCTTGCAAGAGTTTTTCTCTTTTTACTTTCTGGGAGGAAGTGTAACTTTAAACTACGAAAGACATACTTTGGACAGTTTGATGGATTACGGCAAGTTTCGAGAGATATTGCAAAGGAGGATTGAAGTGGGGCTTTCCGCTGGACGCAGAGGAAGAAAAATGGCACGGCTCTGTATCACTTTTTGGAATTTTCTGGAAAGAAATACTCGGCAGTGAAATTGAAAACTTCAACTCTAATTCGTAGAAACGGCAGCAGTTAGTATTAATCTTTTCTGGTAATACTCAAAAATGTAGGTGACTTGACTGTTAATATTTTTAATCATGCCATGAACATGTAATATCTATATAAATAAAACAGAGAATATATATGTACGTATAAATGCATGTGTATGCATCTTCTCTATACAAATCCACAGTTTACGTCTACCAAATTTGGCAGGAAAGTACTTGGGCACCCGAAAAGGAACTAACGGGGGTTTCGAACGCCAAAAAAAGTACCGAAGCGTTCGAATTTTAATTATAAAATCCGAAAATGGCTCTTTCTTTCCGAAATAATTATCCGATTGTCTCAAACTCAATCTCATTCAAAATCCCGCGAAAAATACCCTTAAAAAAGATTTCCTTCGTTCGGATTTCAAAACCATCAAGGCTGCGAGATCATAAAAGTTATAAGCATTTAAAGGAATATCAATATTAAATCGGAAATTTATCGTCTGCCACTAGCTCAGTTTTAATTAAAATCATTGATAAGAACGATCTGTTGCTATTTTTTCTCGACTGTGAACAAATAAAATTCTTACTTTTGTTTTGAGGGGAGCTTTTATAATTGAGGATTTAAAAATTTTCCCGTTTGGTTATTTTTCCGCGATCTGTCGGGAAATTTTACAGTTTTTTTTTTTTTTCTTTTGTTCAAAACTGGTGATCGAACGCACGTCACTAAACATAACTTTCATTTTCAAGGTAGACCGTGCAGAACCGACAGCTGGTAAATAATAACTTGAATCGGTTTCTGAGCAGTTCAAATCACTTTTTTGGAATCAAGGTTAAGATAAGAAGCTTTCAAGATTCCATCAATAATATTTCGAGAAAAATTATAAATACGCACTAATGATTTCATGCATAATCCTCTTATATCTAACCGACGATGATCGCGTAACCCCCGTGTTTCAACAATGAAACTCGCGCCACGGCATGATAATTTGATAATATGTTTTGGTAATGTTGAACATGCAGGGAAAGGCGTTATCATGACAGGACTGAACTCGATTTGGTAACTTAACTGTTTTAATAGTAAGACTGTGTCATTTCAGGGGAATGAAGAACGAAAAAATGGTCAACAATGAACCCTACCTACTGGAGTTTCGGGTTAATCAACTGGAGTTAAGGTTACAATTTCATCACCAAACAGGCAATGGCTTCGTTCAAATGTAGAAGCAATTTTCACCCGTCATACCTTTGATAGTTGAACTTTTAACCCTAACTCCAGTGGGTTAACCTTAAACTACAGCAGACAGCGTTCATTGTTGACCACTTCTTCGTTTCTTCAGTCTCCTAAAATGAGTCTTACCAGTAAAACTGTTAAGTGACCGGAACCAGTTCAGCCATGTCAAAACAAAGCATTTCCTCGCATGTCAAACATTACACAAAAATGTTATCAAATTATCATGCCATGGAGCGAGTTTCATTTCTGATGACGTCAGAAGGCGTTACTTGATCATTCATTATTATATATGTAAGGATAGAAAATTACATGCGTGTGCATCGAGAAGTGTCCCTTTTTTTGGGGGATGGGAGTTAAACGTACTACTGAATTTCTTTGTGTTTTTTCATCTAAAATTATTCATTTAAACCTTCCTTCGTCTGATTTAGAACACAACACTAATATTTTCGTATCACTCGTCCAGGAGACTGCGAAGTTTCTCAAAAATGAAAATGAAGAAAAAAGTTCTGTCTAAAATCATTAATTGCGAGCTTTTTTTTTTTTCTTTTCTTTTCTTTTTTGTTATAGAAGATTAAGTATTCTTAGTTATATACTCCATTAGAGCGCCCGTTAAGATCTTTTTTGGGAAAGAAAATGAACAAAAGTCAACAATAAGCCACAACAATTTTTTTTCGACTGCAAAATAAGATTTCGACAGAAAAAACAGTAATACGAAAAAAGAATCAATATGATGTGAAACAATTTATCGTCTGCAAAATTATAAATAAATACTTTAGCTATTTTGAATGCCACAGGTCACCCGCAATGGATCAAGTGACTCGCTGTCTAACAATCACAAAGACAATGGAATGAGAAACGTCGAGGTAGTGTGAAGTGAAATCAATGAGGCAATCTCTTACTTGCTCAAAACTACGTTGCTTTAGCTTCTCAGTTCAAATTCTTCCAGGGGGAAAAAACATAGGGATAAATTGCAGAGTGATTCAAAAAGAGCGATGAGGTTTTATAAAGCTGCTGATTTTGGATATATTGAACCAACAGCCCTCTGGTGGAGCTTGAAGGAAAGATCCAGTTGTAAAGCGTCAATTGGATATCGCTAGATGTCCCGCGGCAGTTGTCTGTGTCCCACTTATTATTCAGTTAGTCAAAATGGTGATCAAGGGAGAAGTGACTTAGCACTTTATGATTGGCCGACATGAATCACCAGACCTAGCACCATGTGGTTTTTTCCTGTGTGGCATGCAAAGGATACTGCGTTTATACCGCCTTATCTGCTAATTTTGAATTGAAAAACTGGATCACCGAAGCAATGGTTTCTGTCACTGCGTACGTGCTGCAACGTGTATGGCACGGGATTGAGTAGAGGTGTGATAGTGTTTAGATGTCTTGAGAAGAGCACATGTAACATCTTGAGAATAATTTGAGTTTGTAGAGCAAATACCGTTTTTTTTTTCACCTATTTTTCTCTTAGAAATATACACGTTTGAAACCCCACAGATATTTTTCAATCACTTTGTATACGTGTTACACACATACAACTCACACACACACGCATATATATGTGTGTGTGTGTGTGTGTGTGTGTCTGTGTGTATCCCCATCACCTTCCAATTAGATTATTAGATTTTCGAAAAACATAGACAGAATGAGAACTATTTTTTTCTTTCTTGTACTCTATTTAAAGTTTTTATTTTTTACAAATCAATAAAAGAAATTCGTTTCATGTCGACTTTCTTTTCTTTTTTTCAATATCTTACCGCAAATATAAAGACAAAAATATGATTCAATCCCTGAAATTTTTTTTCACCTCGAAAGCAGATAACGAGTTCGTTTCGTAATTGACGTTGATTAAAATCCTCGACAATGGAATCAATTCCTTGAGTTCATAAAAAAAAGTAATAATTCCTCGAGGTTTATTAAGCTTTGATAATCCCTTTTTCTTATGTGAAGGCGATGTACGAAGATAATTCTATTCCACTTGGTTTGAGGTAATCTGGGCAACTCGGCATCATTCGCAGACAAATTAGAAAATGGAGCGCAGATACTGTAATTGGTATTAGTAGCATCGAAATAATTACGCATTGCAATTACAAGAAATACTCATTAACCTTTTCTATTCAATGTGAAAAATATATTATAAAGTGTGTAATTTCGTTTTTTTTTTTTTAGCTAAAACTTGAAAATAAAGGTATTTTAGTATTTTTTGTTTCAGTTTTAATAAAACGACGAACATGAACTAAATAAATATATATAAATAAAATACTCTGTTTACAGGCACTCTGTATTCTTCTTCTTCTACGCTGGTTCTATATAGAGTTCCTATATACGGAGAGATTGAACAACGGCACGCCGATCTCCGCCATGTTTAGTCCAAGAGTTGTTAGCTCGAAATGCTGCGCTGAGTGAATTTTTAGCTTTCTCACGGATTGTAGGACATGAAATCTTTAAAGAACAAACTGATTTTTTTTTTCTCCTCGTATTTTCATTAAACGGAGTGGGCGCCAAGTCTGCCAATTCGGCCCCAATCGTTTCGCATCGTCATAGCGCGTACAAAGAAATTTTTATTTCTCAAATATTTGTTCATAAAGATAGAAAACAAACAAATATTTGTGATCTGCACATTTCCCTTCATGATATCATAACCACCTCCCAATTTTTTCGATACAATTTACAGTGAAATTTGGGGCAGATGATGCATTACGGTCTACGGGGAGTGAGCATCTTTGGACATAAGATGGCCGCCGTTCTGAAGTTGTCCAGTCTCTCCGTATTTAGGATCTCTAGTACTACAGCGTGTTGCAGGCCAAGATCGTCTCTTGAAGTCTTTACCGCCTAACTTTACCCCCTGCAATCGCCCTCTATCGATTCAAACCTACTAACTTTAAGTCCTTTTCTACCCCCATCCAGCCATCTGACAGGGGGTCTCCCGTTTCGGCGTTTTCCTTCAATGTTGGAGAAGGTGACTCTTTTTGAGGGGAATGCATCTGCATATCGAAATAAATGGCCCAGCCACGAAATGCGAGATGTCTTTATAACCTTTAAGATGTTAGGTTCACCAAACTTTTTGTTAATTTAATGGTTATAAGCTCTTCTCCAACAGTTATCTTGTTTTATTGGTCCAAAAATCTTTCTTAAAATTTTTCTCTCAAAAATCAATCAAAGCTCATCTTCTGTCCTGTTGAAGGCCCAACATTCATTTCCATACAGGACAACAGGTCTTATCAATGTTTTACATAGAAATATTTTAGTTTTAATGCTAATGTAATTTGAATTTAATTGGTTTTTAAGGCCACAGAAGCACCTATTGGCCTTGGATAGCATGTTTTAAATCTCAATACAGTGAAACCTATGTAAGTTGAGCACTTGCGTTGCACTACTTTTGCGATCAACTTAAACAAGTGGTCAACTTATAGAGGTTGAATTATATGATATAGATCTAATTCTATTCCTGAAAATAGCGGTCAACTTAGACAGATGGTCAACTTACGAGGGTGGTCACCTTTGCAGGTTTCACTGTATATAGGTCATTGCAGCTTGAGATCATTGTGCCCAGGTATTTAAACTACTTGACATTCCCAAATGTATAGTTATTTACTTTCAAAGAGGCTGTATCTACATTTCTATTTGATGCAATCATAAATTTAGTTTTATTTTCATTGATGGTTAGACCCATCTTACTTCCTGCATTCTCAAGCGAAATAAAAGCTTCAACAACAGCTTGCTTAGTTTACCCAATAATACGAGGGTTGTTTTTTTTTTGTTTTTTTTTTCAACTTCCGATCGTGCCGCTAGACGGCAGGGCGAGCGGCATCGGCCAGTAATGCACGGTAGTCCGACTGCGCACCTCTCCCACTACAACCTCACTCGTTTTCGGGCGTCCGACGCCATTACCAGTTTATCTAGCGACACATAAACATGGCTACCATGATAGATTCTCCCGCTAAGTGTGAGATTCACCGTAGAATGAAACGAGTATAAGGTGAAAGCTGTATGAGGGACAGGGCAGTGCGTGATTGGTGTAGGAAATTTAAAGATGGACGAGGTGACATTCATGATGAAGGGGGCCAAGGACGAAAGTCGGTCGCAAACGAAGACCTCGCTGATCGAGTTGACCAAACTGTAAGAAGCAATCGGAGGTTTACGATTACGGACCCATGCGATCAGTGTCCTGAGATTTCAAGGTCAGCCCTATACACTATCGTAACTGACAAGTTAGGCTACAAAAAATGCCGTGAAAACCCATCTCAAATCACCGACGGCAAACTTCTATGAAGAAGGTATTAAGAAGCTTGTCCCCAGGTATGAAAAATGCCTCAATTTAAATGGCAATTATGTTGAAAAGTCACTAATAATGTACCTAACTTTTGATAATAAATTTATTTAATTAGTCTCACAAGTTTTATTTTTAAACCACATCGGAAGTTGATAAAAAAAAACAGCCTCGTATCAATGTCATCCGCAAAAGCAAGCAGTTGGACTGTTTGTAGGATGGTTCCGCTCGGATTTAATTCTGAGTCTCGAACTGCTTTTTCTAGAGCCAAGTTGAACAGGAGGCACGAGAGAGCATCACCTTATCGTAAACCCCTCTCAGTATAGAAAGTGTTCGAGAGACGCGACATAATTTTAATTCTACATTTTACTCTTTTAAGAGTCATTCTAGTAAGGTTTATTAGTTTTATTGGTATATTAAATTCTCCCGTGACTCTGTATTAGTCTTCATTAAAGTCTCCATAAACTTCTTACCGTAATAAAACAAAAAGAACCTTAAATCAAATATTGAAAACATCTCTTAATATGGAACCTAGAACTGACCTGTTCCCCATTAGAATATGGGACCTAGGGTTTTCAATCTCAATCCCCAGGACAGTCCCAGGTGAAAGCCCCTGAGTAGAAACTAACTGGGGAAACTTTCCCACCGTAGGTTTTGTCTGCATTGATACTGTACTCACACGGAAAACACATTTACAGAATTTCTTCCCTTTGCTGTTAAGACTTACATATTGTAAATAATTTTAGAGCGTTTTAAATATTTTTACGCAATAAAAGACTCGAGTTCCCTTTCTGTTCCTGACTGATAGGACTGCGTAATAATATTGATAACAAAATGCATGAAATACAAATGCACAATAGGGTACAGTAAGTGATAAATACAACGGTAAAATACAACGTGATCAGCAATAAACCGCAGTCAAGTGTTCCGGTGTTTTCAAGGAACTCCTTTTTCAATGCAAAAAAAGGGGGGGGGACTTTTGGGTAAAAATGCATCGACAGCCCAACTTTCATGCATAAGCTTCCTTCATTTGTATTGAAAAGGGGTTTCGTAAAACCCCAAAACATGTAGCTGCAATTTACAATGCTAATTTATGCACTACACGCACCACACTTGGAATAAAATAAAAGTTCACCTTCTACGAAAAAAAAATTTTGATGAAAATGCGCATTACAATTTGAACAAAATAAAATTTTCGCACACACAATTCAAAATAAAAATTTCAAACAACTACATTCCAGTTTTATGATTTTTAATAGCATTTCTGCAATAAAGAAAAAACTTCTGAAGTTGGAAACGTGTTACGTATATTGTTAATTAATGACTCTAATTTCATAGTATCACTTTCGTCCGCTTTTTTACCTCCGTCAATGGGGTTGTTTCTTTCAGTCAAAAGTATTACTTTTAGTCACTGAAATTGATAGAATAACCAAAAAAAAAAACATGGAGCGAGAAAAAACTTTCATTTCCCCAACGCTTAGTTTTTAATTAACATTTTTAATGTCCGACTTTGAAAATAAACCCTGATCTTCATGACGTCACAAATGGAGCACTTTGGCGCGTCTGTCTACCGCGTTTCCACGTTATGATGATCAAGAAGCGCAGTAAATGTTGCGCTCTACGCTTGCTATCAACCATTTCGTTGAAAATACACATGAGTAAAGATGCTAGTTAAATATTTTACTCTGCTAATGGCATCAGTGAATGGCATTTCATTATTTGTGATGTCATGTGCAGAAGCGTAAACAATGAAATTGCACCGTTTAAAATAATTGCTAAAAAATATTTAACTTTGTCAAATTATTTTAAAAAAACGGTTAAATCCTATGTTTTTAAGCATGCTCTTTCAGAAAAAAATACGTGTAAAATTTCGGAAACGACCTCATTAATGAAGTTTTACTCTCATCAAGCGAAAACAATGATGTGTGTGCACACAAAAAAAAATCTCCAAAACTCACAAAAATTCATTCCGTTTCAGTTCATTGATTACGATCGTTCCATAGAACTATCTTTAGAGAAAACTTTCCAAAATTTAATTACCCACCGAAAGCATAAACCAGCCCATCGCCATTATTTATAGGGCCGGAACGATTTACAGCCACTTAGAGTTCCCGCGCTCCAGCAGTCAAACGGAACAGAGCCTGTGACAGAAAACAGACCCAAAAGCAGAAGCAGGTGCTAAAAAAAGAAGAATGATTTAATTCCAACACGCAAACGGCAACACGAATTTGAACTCGTATCTTTCAACGTCAGTAGAGAATGCCATTATCCGGTGCCTTCGAGAAAGTATTCCGTCCTCCCTCCCCTCCCCCCCTGGCACCCCTTTTTGAGATATTGCGCTGGGTGGGCGGAATTATCTTAAGAAGCACAGAAATTGTATTAAGAGAAAGCTAATTGCAGAGCTCTTTGGCAATGATTCCGCCATCTTGTTCTGGAGAATCCGGGATTTGAGTAATTCTTTAATTAAAAAGTCAGCGCAGGGCACTGTTTAGGTATTCGCCCGAGAATGGCTATGAATTGTTTTTAATTTTTGAGTTATTGTTTTGGAAGTCGTATTAAAAACGGTATAAACGAACCACAGATTCAAAACGGTGATATAGGCTGTAATCACTTTAGCTGACTTATTAAGAGAATTTAACCGTTTATTGTACCAGGAAGAGTCAGAAGTTATGCGGTATTTGACACATGTAAATTTTCGAATCATGCGTTTAACGAGTGCGCATGCGCTTGAAGTGTGTAAAATAACCAATAACAAGTTAGTATTTAGTCTAATGCCCTTGAGTTTGAATTCGAATGATGTGTTAAAGATAGGCAGCCAAATTAAACTATTGAGAGAACTTTTGTTTATGAACTCTTGAGTTAGGCCATAAATCAGTCGAGAACGAAACATATGTCGGGTTAAAGCTGAAGGTTCAGTGCATCACATCACTGCAAAAGTAGTGTCAATGAAGTCAATGTCTGTAAGTTTAAGCTTTTTACGATCGCCAAAATTCAGTTTATTGCGTGTTATCTGCATTATCAGGAGTTTGGATTGAGAAAAAGGGCGAAATTGTGTCTTTTTGCAATATACCACATTTGCGTAAAATCAAAACTAAACTAAAGGTGTCAAATCTTATACCGCGTATGAGGGGGGACCCAAAAGAAACCGGACTAATGGTGCGATGCCAATTCTAGATGTAGTAGAGTGTTCTCTAGCTAGATGGCTCAAGTAGAGACCTTCACAAACCAGCTGTGCAAGTGGCGTCAGTTTAGTTGATAACGTCTGATCGTAGTGTTGGTTTTCTCAGGTGTTGTTGCTTTCCGCCTGCGAACTCATTATGGTAGATTTCAAAGAACAAACTGTAAGCTTGAAATTTTGTTTCCTGCTTGAAAAGTCGGCTACGGAATAGCTTACCAAATGCTTCAACAAGCTTTCAACAACGATTCTATGAGCCTTACACAAGTTTTCGAGTGGTTTGGGCGCTTTAAACGTGGTAGCATGAATGGTGAAGATCATGCTCGCTCTAAGCGCGCTTCAACGTCTCGAAATGATGAAAACGTTGAAAAAATCCTCCAAAAAATCAACGAGAGTCGTCGTTTTGCGATTAACGAAACTTCAGAAGAAACAAGAATGAGTTAGAGCTCTTGCGGACAATCAGAAGAATGGTTCCTTCACCACGATAACGCTCCCATACACACAGCCTTCACTATTAACAGCTACTTGGCCTCTCAGGGGTGGCCTGTCGTTCCTCGATCCCTGTATTCGACAGATCTAGCCTCCTGTGATCTTTTTCTGTTCCTGAGGATGAAAAAAATTCTTAAAGTGAAGCGATTTGATGATATAGAGGCTGTAAAAACTACTTCGCAAAGGGCACTAGATATGGTCAAAGTTAGAGAGTTCCAGGGGAGCTTCTAACAGTGGAAAAAAAGAATTAACAAGTGTATTGCATCTAAGGGGGAACACTTTGAAGGAGACTAAAGAAATTTTGTGAATAAACTAATATATAAATGTTTTAAAACAAAAATCCGGTTATTTTTGGGTTCCCCATCGTATAATCAAATGCGTGCAAAATAAACCCGCGTAAAATGAGGATCAACTGCGTACTATTTCATATTGTGTTCATGCGTTTCGTGATGTATGTTTGCCTTTGTTGTTGTTGTTGGCATGTCCGTAATAAACTACTACGGAAAGATTGGCGCCATTGCCTCGAAAGATTGGAATTCTTTATTAACAGATAAGAAAACACAAGAAAGATTTACAGCACATAGAGAGGAAATAACACCCAGGGTACCGGCGGGAATCGAACCCGCAGCCTCCGGCATATGATGCGAAGCTTCTACCATAGAGTCGTGGTGAATCCCATGTTTGCCTTTAATCTTTTTAATTCATTAATTATTTGTTTTTGAAATAATACTTCCTTTGATTGTTTCTGAAGTTAATTAATAACGTTTATACCCTACTTGGCTCCTTATTCCTAGCCGATTTGGAGCTCTTTATTCGCACCCAAATAGTTCCAGATATTTTTCGCATCATAAACTCTATATTTTTCAGCATTCCCCCCCCCCCCCCCTGTTAAAATGCTTGTTTGTCCCCACGGTTTCCATACATCACTTTAGCAAATTATTGCATTAAAAAAGTAACTTTGTTTCTAAAATTGTTAAACAGTGTTTTTGATGTAGCATATATGGATTAAAAGAGACCGTGGTAGTCTGGTCTGTGAGGCGTTGGACCTGCAACTAGAGCGTCACAAGTACACTGTCTGCGAGTCGAAGATCCTCCATGTACGTTTAATAGGGACGGGAGCATGTTAAATCTATAGTGATCACAAATTCATTCAAAAGCAATGCTTCCGAACGTGCTGGATTGGAGGTTGTTCTGCTCCTGATCTGGTTCAAAAGCAGAGCTTTCTTCAGGGTCTGATCCAACCGGTCAAACACCTTGTAGAGGTAAGTACGAGGGATCCGAAAGTGGAGTTAAAGATGTTTTCTCTTCATAATATTATTATTGAACAACTAGAAAACTTAACATCAGAGTAGAAATTTCAAATTTCTTCCTCAGAAATCCAAAAATGTCATAAAAGTTTTGTCAATAACTCGAAATATTACGAGGAGTGAAACTTAACTATCAAGTTAAAAAGTTATTAGCAATTAACTTAGCCGAAGATTTAACGAAGAGCAAAATAACAGACTCAAAAGTTTTATCAGATATATTTTGGAAACTATTAACGGGAAAGACAATTATTGCTACCTTTTCTTATCTGTATGAATGTACTCAAATTTGGCATGTCACAAACTTAGGCGATACACATAAGTGATACCGCTTTGTCTCGAAATAATCACGTTGATAGATGAAAACAAACCTGTGAAATAACTGAAAGTCAGAAATCTCTGAAAACAACTTCTGCGATATGATTTATGACAGTGCAATTCAAAATATGATCGAATAGCTTTGGTCGAGCTTGGAACTAATTTTAATTATTTCAATGCAACTGAGAATGTCTTAAATGATGCACCACTTGCAAAACGAAATTATTTTCCTCCGAACATTCAACCGTGGCGAAAAGCTAAACATTATTGTTCAGACGGAGCTTTATTTTATTGCGAGAATTCTGTCACAAATAGCTCCTGACCGTAATTAGTCATCGGATTCGAAATTCTGCTATTCCATGCGTTCAAAAATCTGCCAGGGGACACTGATTGACGATGTTTACGTCGAAAACACCTAAAATACAAACAATCTCAGCAATTAATCATCCAGAAAAATTTAGTACCGTAACTGCGCCATTTTATTTTAGCTAAGAGTCAGAACAAATGGAAATTACACCCTCTTTTATTCATTAAAATTAAATCACTCATGAAGTTCGAAATATTTTCTCCCATTAAGCCATCGACAGACGACTTGAAAACTTTCGTGATATTTTTCGCAGACAGTTCGCAGACGATTTTTTCCGATACTTGTGTAGCATTATGGTTAAATGAATTTTATTCAGTATCTTAAAACATAATTCTCCCCTCGATTAGTCAAAACTTTTGGGCTGCAATAAACATTTTCGAATGTACTTGCGCGATGAAAAAATGATGGAAATGAAAGAGCGAATTCTTTTCATTTGTCATTCAGGTTGTAAAAATCATCATATGCTTTGTGTTTATAAAAATCATTTAACTTTTTTAGTTCGCTGAGACATGATTGACATTTCCTCTCATAATGCTTCTTTGAGTGCATGTGGAAGTATTCGTGATGCTTTTGGAAGCCATTAACTTGAAGCAAAATATACGGCCGTAGAAAAAAGACATTATTATTTAAAATCTTTTACTACATAAAAAGTAAATTTTCTAAATTTGCTTTGACATGATAAATTTATATAGTTACATGAAGTACCGTAATACTAGTTAAGATATAAATGGTTTTGAGGCACAGGTAAAAAAAAGTGAATTATAGTATATAGAAATAATAAAGCAAATTGCAACATTCATTTTGTTTATTTAAGTGTACACTCCATCACTAATGATTTGTTTTAAGGACTCTTCTGTCTGAAGTATTTTCTTGAACGAAAGCAGTTTTACTTCTTCAACAATGGGGTCGTTTCCAAAATCCTAAAAGTATTTTTTTTTCTGAAAGAGCATGCTTAAAAACATAGGATCTGACCATAAAATAATTTGTTTAAGTTTAATATTTTTAAAAAATTACTTAAATCGGTGCGGTTTTATTGTTTACTTTTCTGTCTTGTGACATCACAAATGAGGAAATGCAATTCAATGTTGCCATTCACAGAACAAAATATTTAATTCGCATCTTTACTCACGTGTATTGGCAACGATATGGTTGATAGCAAGCGTAGAGCGCAATTTTAATTCGCTGCTTGATTATCATAACGTGGAAAAGCGGAAGAAAGATGCGCCAAAATGCATCATTTGTGACGTCATAAAGACCACGCCTTGTCTGAAAAATCGGACATTTTAAAAAATTAATTAAAAAAAAAACTGTTGGGAAAATGGATGTATTTTCTGGGTCCACGTTTTTTTTTTCCTCAGTCTATCCATTTCAATGACTAAAAGTAGTACTTTTGACTGAAGGGAAACCACCCCATTAGAGGGTACACAAGTTAAAGAACAAGTAATGAAAGTTTTGATGAACAATAAAGGAGGAGGTATAATATTCTTGAGCTAATTTAATTCACTTTAATGACAGTCTGATTTTTTTTTTTTTTTTTTTTTTTTTTTTTTATGTGAAGTCTCATATCATGCGAACTCAAAAAAAAAACTTTTTTTCTCGAAATTAGGGTAAAATAATAGTAGTTGAGAAGTCATTTCATCCAAAGTTCGTACTAAATTAAACCAAAATCGTTTAAATAGAGAATATTATTTAGTCTTTGTCAACTACTTCTTCCTAAAACAGAAAAAATTATATTACTATTTTTGTTTCAGTTCACATCAAAAAAACTTCTTAATTAGCATCATGTGTTTTAACATAACTTTTGAATATTCTCCGTTGCAATTTCTATAAAAAAAATACTTTAAATACGCTATAAAACCAACATAGTGCGTCTTTAAAAAAAGTTGTAATATTAAATTGAATTGTTCATCTTCATTTGATATACTTCAATTTTAAAAATATGTTCCGAAACTCTTACGATACTTTTAATAGAAAAAAAGATGTCATTAAAAGAAATTAAAAGGAGGAATACGCTTCGAAAAACACTCAAAGTTGTCTAAGCAAATAAATGTGAATAGATCTAGCATTTTCCCAGAATAGGATAGAAAAGAATGTAAATTTACTTTAGCATAAAAATGGGTAAAGCAGACTCTTCTTTGCTTGAGGTTAAAGTGTCTTTAAAAAAAAAAAGTCAAACGATTTTTTCCCTTCAAAGAGTAATGTCAACATTTCTATTTTTACACTTCCTGGAAACAATTAATTATAAAGGTTTTTAACAGAATCATATATAAATCAGGGAATAAAATATAATCTTTTTCTTTTCATATTTGTAACCGCGGTTTTAGTTTTACTTTCAACAATGAGCTACAGAATAGAATTTATTCATTTAATGTTCAAATGCCATATTTGTTAAATAGTTTATCTGAGCTACATGACTCTCGTGTGAATTTTCTATAACCAATTTAACTTGTAACAATAAAGACAAATACTGTTTCGAAACTGTTCGAATACTGTTTCGTACTACCTCGAAAGGGGCGCAGGGGATCGAGTCTCCCAACAATTTCATTTTTACACTATTGTTTTTACAATAGACTAATAATAGAGTAGACCGAGCTTTCCCAGACTTGCTGATGAAAAAATTGGTTCATGGATACATCATGTGATTGGTGGGAGGCTTCACGAAAATGGGAGCATGGTTGCTAGATGGCAACATTATCTATAGTTTGGCACATGTATTTTAAGACGTAATATGTTTTTTTTTATAATTTTTCCAGGTGCAGAGATTGAACTGTTTTTCTTTTAGTTATGCATTATTTTGACATTAGAAATTAGTTTTTGATCAGTTTTCAGTAACTTTTATTTCATTTGGAACTGCTACGTCAGCGTTGGCGTAAACGTAATGGCGTAAACGTTTTGCGTTACACCAAAAATGTACTAATCGGTATCTTAAATTTAAATTGTAGGTAAAAATCTTACCATTTGCCGATTCTTTTTGGGCGCTTGCATCTTTAATTGCTTAGAGAGTTATTGAAATTGACTAAAGAAAATGCACAATACTATCTAAACGAAAAACTCACTATATTAACAAAATATTTACAACTTAGAATAACAAATTTAGAAATCGGACTCCATAAAAGATCATTCTTCCGTGTTCCATCAATTCTATTTATTTTATTTCTCGCGGGCGTTGATCGTCTGCTACGATGAACGCCCGCTGTTGCTAGGATATCCACCAGTCACATGGTTTGGTTTATGAGCAACAAAAGGGTTGCCATAGCTCGGTCTATTCTTATTATTAGTCTATGATTTTTACCCTTTCTTTAACAAAAATGCCCCCCCCCCCCCATCGCCCCATTATTTTTTTAATTTTATTAACTTATGTTCTCGACCCGACTATAACTCTTGAGCACGCAATGCTCAAACTTTATTTAGTACCCCTTGTCCTCATCATTTATACTATGTAGCAAAATAAGAAAATACTTTGATGCTTAGGTATTAACACAATCAGGCAAAATTTAGTGGTGGCTTATGGTGTGACATACATTATTATTTATAATACATATATATTGTAATATACAAGTAGAAGTGATATCAGGGGCGGATTCAGGGTAGGGTCAAAGGGTCACCTGACCCCCCCTGTGACAAGAAGTTTTTTAATACTATTATCGAACTTCACATTTTTGAATCCAAAAAATAGTACATGGAATCAATGTAAAAATCTTGTTTTTTGCTTCTTTCTGTAAATTTCGCTTTATAATTCAAAGATTTTACTGGGTTCGTTTACTAAGTAATTACTACTTGAGTTTTTTGTTAATTTTCATAAGAAAAATCATCTCTAATGAGATTAACGTTTTTTCAAAGCACTCTTCCACCTCAAACCTTGCGTGTGTGGGCTGTAAAATGTGTATGTAAATGCATCCAAGTATGTTATAGCTTTAAGTTTTAATCTCTGGTATGAAAAGTTTAAGGTAACGTCACCACCCTGTCTGTCTAAGGAAATATGACTTTTTATGAAAATTTGAGGGAATATGATCCATGACGCAGGTTGCGCCTCTGAAAGAATTTAGGAGGGGAGGGAGAGGACGGTTTCGAAAAGGGTTTTGATCCCATTGGGGGGGGGGGAGTCCCTGCATATGAGTAATGTACCATTGCTCTCGGGGGGAGGGGCCCTCATGCCTTACAGATACCTTTTTACAGAATAGGCTTCACACGCTGAGTACTAAAACTTGACCCCCTTTCAAAAACTTCTGGATCCGCCTCTGAGTGATATATGTGATAAATTCATTGTAAGATGTCGTTAAAATATGGCTGGTTGCGCAATAAGAAGCAAGTAGTAAAAGTATCGGTTATTTAATTTTCAGGTGCTATGTTAGTAAATGGTTTGCTCTGCCGTTAGCAGCTTTCAGATTTATGAAAGTTTACAATTTAAAAAAGAAACTTTTTGCTAGATTTAATTTCAACTGCAGATTTGGTCGCAAATGTTTTAATTTTTTGTTTTGGTATTATTTTTTCAGCGTAAATTATTTCCCAAAATGCAATATAGATGACCTGGGAACCATATTAAGTTGTATTCCCCCCCCCCCCCCGCTTCGAACTCGCATCTTATCTAACTCTGCATCTAATTTTGAGCATTTTTGCTTCTGTAAGTATGCATCTTGGATTAATGGTTGCTAAAAAAAACGTCTTGCAGGTTAAACGAGGTTACACTGTATATAAGACAGCTTTCGTCGAACGCAGCAGTGCTGCGATGCGTGTAATGCAGCTGCAGACAGCAACCATTGAACAATTGCTTTTATCTTTTTTTAAACTATAAAGCTCTGCAAAATCGTTTTTGAGCGATAAATTTTCATCATTTGTGACTGTTGTATTTTTTAGACCTCGGCTTTGTGTACGTTTGCGACCACAAGTTCCAATATAATTCTTGCTTGTAGTCGTGTTCCTAATATACGAATACATAGTTCTGAATAACCATGTGTGTGTGTGAGAGAGAGAGAGGGTATTGTTGGAAAGGGAGAAATTCCAGCCCCCCCCCCCCCCCCCCGATTTGCTCCTTTGGCTACGACTAGTATCAATGTTCTTCTCATTCTCCGTTTTTGTGAACAGATAAAGCAAAAGTTGAACTATCATCACGTCATAATCGATTTGAAGAACACATTCAAAATAACTGATAAAGTATTCCAACGAAGCAAGGGATGAAAAAAAAAACTGAACATTACCACAAAAATCGCAAAGTTGATGCTTCAATATTTTAAAATTAAACCTCCCAAGGCTCTTTAAATCGGCTGCAAATATCCCCTTTCCAGCTGGCTGATTTAAACTTGAGAGCTACATCATTTTCGATTATCTGCACAAATGCTCCATTTTTATGCCTCTTCAGAGACGGTAAGGCTCCTCCGTCATTTGCGCGCTCTCCAAATGGTTCCCCCAGGTGTCGAAGTGTTTATGGAGAGTTCGCGATGCCATATCTCCACCCTAAAATGATCTCCGACCGATAAGAGGGCCATTTGAAATCGCTGCCAGCGTTACTGTGGCGAATGAGATCTTCATGCGCTATCGTGTGACGTTTAGAAGAAGAAAAAAAAAGCAGCTTGAGGAGGATGAAACGACTGGAGGATGTTTTTTGTTGCTAATTTTTACGAGAGTCGTTGAGGCTAACTTTTATCAGCCGCACGTTGAGGACGGAAGTAAGACAGTGGTCGTTTCAAATGTGTTGGGAAATTGTTTGCCCGTATCAAGTCATTAGTTATTGTTGAAGTAGCAATAATGGTATTGCCGCCATGACATTCAGGAAAGAATGTTCTATTGTGTGTATGTATTTCCCGGAATTCTTATGTACTTACCTTAGAGCAGGAATTAAAATGGAGGGAGCAAGTCCAATCATTGGCTTAGCAAAAGCTGACCCAAACACCCCAAGTCACGTGACTCAACGACGACGAATGGTTGGAAAGTTTTGCGTGAAACAAACGAAAGAAACCTGATTTCTTCAAATGCTTTGCTTAGAAATCTATCATGTGACTTGGGGTCTTATTTTCATGAATGAAAGTCTTCACTATTTCCATTTCATTTCTTCTCAATGGTACTTACTCTCAGCTCATAGGATTTGTTAGTGTCGGCGTCCCCTCAGTTTTTGCCGACACGAAACTTAATTCTCCCTTTTTGGATTTCAATCTTACCTTTGAATACATTTAAAGGTGGAAATTTTAAAAGCTGGCGAAACCGGAGTCAAACCATAATGTCTTACTGAAACTTCAAGGCTAAAACAGATCTAACAGTTATTCAAAAGTAGTCCTAGGAAATGAATTTAACATGAAAATGCAGCAGAGGTCCCCCTCCCCCACCCTCTTTTTTTTTTTAAAAACTGCACCCCTGACCCAATAGCCGCGTTTGATGATGTCGTGTCTATGATAATGTGCATTTATACGGCTCCGAAGCTGTCAATCATACAAAAGACAAAAAATATGTAACATTTTGTATATATTGCATACAGTCTCCTTCACACTGCTTACTCTCATACCTGTACATATGTAAATAATAAGTATGGCCCTGAAAAATCTCCCTTTTTTATATAATTTTCCGTCCCCCCCCCCCTCATACTGTCCCTTTCACGCCAGCTCGAATACTGATCATTTCTCTTCAACCATACCGCGTAAAAGAACTTTGTTCTGGCGCAATGCTCTCTCCCGATCTGTATCTGTAGACAGCCTTTGGAACTTCGACAGCCTTATCTGTATAGAGTAGGTTTACTGGTTCTTCTAAGCCGATGTTAAAAAGTTTGGCCTGGATTGCTGGATAGCTAAAGACAGTGGGATGTCATCTGGGCAATGAGGACAAAAGTTGGTGTTACTACGCTGTCCGTCCGCAGAAATCCTCATCCCCTTAAAGTGATTTGCCCTAAGTCTGGTTATAGTAGTCGATATGGCTCTGTCACAGTTCAAATCCGGAATGGTGTTTCTTTTCGCTTGCTGACCGATTAGTCTTCGGCCAGCAGCAGCGTTGGCGTCAACGAGGGTTAGGGAGTTGGACGGCTGAGGAGAATTACGGGATGTCTTTGCGAATTCATCGGCCTTCTCGTTACCAAAAATAGCCGCGTTTACATGAAACTTTTGTACCGCACAATTGACCATTACCCCACTACAACTCCGAAAAAAAAGCGGTTGGAAAATTCGCCGTTCACATGGGAAGAGAGATTGCACGGTTGTACACTAGACAGCGATTTTACCCAGCATCCTTAGCTGCTATACCGAGTAAGTAAGCAAACTCGTTTCGCGTAATGCATTCTGGGCAAAAACCAAGCATTTACTCCAGTCTAGTGCAGGAGGAAGAAAGATCCACATTTAGCCCAGGGTTGCCAACTTAGGGGTTTTTCCCCTAAATTTAGGGGGAAAATTTTAGAATGGGATTTTTTTAGGGGGTTAAAATTTTAGGGGTAAATTTAGGGGTTTTAGTTTTAGGGTTTTATTAGGTAAAAATGTTCTTCTTTTACCTATTAAAATGCTATTTTTCGATTGTTTCATGCATTTTTTTACTTACATATACTTTTTTAGCCTTTGTAACCATTGGTTTTGATCAGAAATGACATAAAAATGACTTTATTCCACTCAGCAACGAAAAATAGCAAGGGTCACGTGATCTTTTAATCCCTTGTGTGACGTCACAGTTAAAAGATCACGTGACTTTCTGACGTCATTTAGGGGATTTATGAGTTGAGTTTAGGGGGAAACATTTTTAGGAGTTGGCAACCCTGATTTAGCCGGGAAATAACCGCAATAGGGCCGTTTCCTTTCAACCCCGGAAAAAACCTGCTTTTCACCCAATGCCGGTCATTTTCGGAGTATATGTGGGATTTTTTTCCTCCTGCTTCCTTTTGGAGTGAAAGCGGAGTTTTTACCCACAATGCATTACGCGTAACAAGTTCATCTACTTGTTGGGTATAGTCGCTAAGGATGCTATGTAAAAAGCGATTTCTCTGGTACAATGGGAAACCTCTTTTTTACATGGAAACGGGGAATTTTTCAATCGTTTTTTTTGCGGAGCCGAAGCTGGGATTTTCGGAGTCGAAAAGTATGTTGTGAACGCGGCTAATGTAGTTCGAAGCAGGGTTTTTTTTTTTTTTTTTTCGGGGCAGAAAATGTACTTGTAAAAGAGGCTTTTGGGAGGGTTTTAGGGCAATGTAAACGGGCTCTGGATGTTATGTATTTGTATCAAAAGAACCTATCACCCCCCCCCCCCCATCCCCCAGCTTTGATTATGAATGTGAATGAAAATACTTGGTTACTTAAAAACGATACCAGCAGCTAGTAAAAATTAATTGGAGAATTTTACTTAATTTATTTTTTAAATAAATTTTTAGATATTTTATTCTTTGAATGCACCTAAAAGAAAAACAAAACGCCGTCCTGTCTTCCACACCATTTCCTTTTCCCATTTTCAACGAATTTCCAATGAATATTAATTAACCTTTGAGCGTGAAATTGACATCAGGAAATAATTTAGGAAGACGAATGGATTCTAATGAACTGTGCACAGATATTTCCGAATGCGCTCGCAAATTATCAACTTTGGCGAAAAAGATTTTCAATTAGCTCATTATGCCGGAAGCCCGGAAACGGAAGGAAACTTCAGGATTCGAGTCAAAAAAAAAAAAACGGAATTCAAATAATATTTTATCCGATAGCCCATCAAAAAATCCATTTTAAGAGAAAAATATCAATAAACGCTATGCAATAGAATGCAGATATAATACAAAGAACGAAAAGATTAGAGAAATTGTTCTACAAAAAAAAATTCGAATCTAAACTCACATCGTTGGCCGAGAGTTTTTTCTTACTATTAAGGAGAGAGAGACTTTTTCCAATCGTAGACGATATGAGAAAAAGCATGAAAGATTTAGAATAAACTAAATTAAATAAAAGCACGATTAAAAGTGTTTATTTAGCCCACAAGTTAAGATGTTTTCATTACAAACAAATTTCTTTTAAGAGAATTTATTTTGGATAATTGTTTTCATAACGATCATGTTTTTTCTTTCATTATTATTTTTTTTTATTATTTCTTTACTTTTTTTAAATCAAAATTGCAATTTAATAATATAATTTTTTTCTCATAGCTGGTAACTTGAATTTCGAATTTTGTCAGAAATTATCTTTCTCTGAGTAGAAGGCCTTTTATTCTCGAAAGCAGGCTGTAATTTTGAGAATGATTTGCTGAGAAATACCTTTTCAATAAAACAAGAGGGCATAAAATTCGAAGGACATGTCTACTTTTTCTTGGCATTTGTTTGATTTTAATTGGTTAATAATTATTGATCGGAACGAGATCTTTTGACTCCCGTTCTCTAGAAATTTTTTCTTATTTTCTATTTTGCCCAGTTTTTAACGATATCAACCCTGCTGAACTTTCTAGGAATTTTTCAGATTTCTGATACGATACGGATGACAACATTCAGTCGCACAAGAAGGGTTTGCTTTTCAACATAAGTATCTTTTTTCTCAAATCTATCATCACTTTTTCAGACTTTTTATAAATATACGGAAGTTGCGCGGTATTTTTGGTAGGAGAAGAAACTCAGTTTTGAATTAAATAAAAGAGGAAAAATTTTCGTGCTTTGTCACTTATCTTGAGGTTTCAAAGAACTTAGTTGTCCCCTTGTTCTTTTGAAAATGTTGCTCCACGATCAAAGTACCTGAAAGATTATTTTTTCTGATATCGAAACTAGTGATCCACAATCTATTTTTTGCAATATATATATTATTTGCTTTTTCACCATTTTAATACATTAGTATATATCCCTTTTGTAAATGAATGAATTCATAACTAGGCGGTTTTGATTCGTTTTCATTTTTTGAAGGATATGTTTGGTGTAAAAAACACCATATCCAAATGTAGCCTAAAATTAATCAGATCCAAATTTAACCAAAAAAAAAAATCAGGTCCAAGTTAAACAGAAGAAGAAAAAAAATATTTCAATCACAGGGAAGACCGACATAAGCAAAAACTTAAAACTACAAAAGAACAGTTTTTTTTTTTCCTTTTCTTTTCTGGCGAATTCGCCTAAACAACAGACGCATCCTTTGTTGCTTAATAAATTATATCTGTGAAACGAAACGAATTTTCTTCATTTTAAAAGATAAAAACTCGATAACAGGCACACAATAAACAAAATCAACACGTCAGTTGAAATTTAAACAAACGTACAGTTATCGGCAGCACATCAGAAGACAGCTTCATCAGATAATGTCCCAAACTACGTAACAAAATGCTTCAAACGCTGTCGGTATAAATCAGTTGCAAGCAGCCATCTAAAGTGCGTATCGCTCCTTCGTTAAAGATTCATAATAGGCTCTCCTTATCAAAGAAAGTGGGTCCCATTGGCCGCTTCTTTACCCACGTGGGACGTTCTGTTTGGCGAATGGGCTCGCTTATCAGCAATGGTTTTAATTAGATGGAATTGTTTGCCTCTCCACCTATGGCAACATCTCAAAGCGCGAGTACGGTCGCAGTTACTGAGCCCTCTTTTTTTTTTAGTCCGAAGTGATAAGATCTACGTTCGTTGCCAGCAAGGTGGAAAGTTTCACAGTTAATGGGGGAACAGTTGACGCTTTTAGTGGCACTTTGTACAGCTAAGAATGAGATATGGATTCGGAGCGGAGTGTTGTGAGTGCGCAATTATCATATGTTAATTGATAATTCAAACATGGACAAAGAATCATCTTTGATGTTATGTATACATGTATGTGTCATGTGATAAAACAGATGCATGTCACAACATGGACTGTGGACTGTTCTTGCAATCATGAACAAACTATCTTGGTTTAGAAATAATTCGTTGGTTTGAAATTGGAGCAAAAATCCAAAAACTCGTTTCAAAACATACAAAAAGTTTTACTGTATCCAGTGATTTAGTTGCAGAGTTCTGGATTAATGAGCATTTTTAATCTCAATGACGGTTAACCAGGGGTGTCCAGCTAGAGGGGGGGGGGGGTTATGGCGCAGACTGCGGCATTGAAAATTTTAGGGGGATGTTTTGAGTGGTATTATTCACTTTTTTGGGGGTGGGTCTTCGTGATATTTAGGGGGATGCGCCCTTGCTCTTAGGAGTGGGCACCCCTAAGTTAACCATACAGAAATTAATTCTGAATCTCGTAAAAGGTTTACCCAACTCGAAACCAAAATCTGGAGCTAAAATATAAGTTTATGGAATTAAAATTCGAAAATTCGTTTTAATGCACACAAAAAGGTTTTTGCAACCCTTTAGACGCAACATCGGTCTTTAATAGACGGCTACAGTTTAGTTGGAGGAGTTATAACTGGCGCTTCACCTATGGGTGAAAGTTTTGTTTTAAAGAAGGATTTCAAACAGCTCGGCGATATAGTAGTAGCCAATGTAACGTAGTAGTCAATTTATACTAACAAAAACCATTTTGACAAAAAAAAGTGGGAAAGAGTCCTTTTGGCGCATTAGATTGAATCAAAAAGGAGAGAATTACTAGACACAATATAGAGTGTTCCACTTTAACCTGCAAAAACCTCTATTTTCGCAACCATTAGTGCTAGATAGCAGGGTTGTTTGGTTTGAACCACGTTGGTTTAAACCATGGTTTAAACCATTTTTTTTTAAACATGCGTTTTTTTTTAAATGGTTTTTAAAAAAAAAAGCCAAAAAAAAATCCATTTTACAGGTTTACATTAATTTCCCCACACATATTGAAAAATGTAAAATTCCATTTATGCTAAGTTCCTAGCTAAATTGCAGAGATAAATACTAAAATTGCAAAGTTGCTTCTTCAAAATGTATTACAAGCTTTAATCGAAAAAAAAAATATTAATATATTTTTTATTTCATACACGTGCCATAAAGCAGATTTCAGTCAACTTCCATCATTATGCTTAATTTGCATGATTAGTTAAGATTTACTAAGGATTGAATCTTTATTGTAGATGCAATTCATTATACTGCTCACTCCTGTTGTAGGGGTGTGACATTTTTGCCCATTTATTTGCACTTTCCTGGAATTTTAACTTTGACTTGTAAGGTAATCAACAGTCGAACTTAATTGTTTGCACCTAAAAATTAAGATTTGTTCTGCAGGTGAACACAAATAATATTTTTTGAATCAAATTTTAAAAAAAGTTTATACTTCACGTATATAACGTTTTTGGCAAAAAAAAAATTCTTGAAATAGAATTAAAGAGTTTGCATTTAATATTTTTTAAACTTCAATGCTGGATGCAACATGTATGCCAGTAAATAAGCTGTAATTTAAACCATGTTACACCAATTTTTGTATTTTTTATTTGGTTCTTTGTTTTAGCAATAGTCGATATCTTTTCCAAGTCTTTCCAAAATAAGAACGGAGTCGAATATAGAGCAGCACTTTTTTTTAAAACTTTGTCAGTACAACAGCAATCGATTTTTTGACTGTTCAATCATGTACTGTTGTGCATTTTGCTTTACTTCAATATTTGCGACATTGTGTATATAAAAATCAGCATTATGTAAGATCAGAAAGAAAAAATATGAAAATTGTTCTTTTGAAAAGATTATGCTTAAAAATATAACTTTTACCTTTATACGATAGTTATTCATATTATGTTGGTTTTATAAAGTTTTTTTCTTGGATCTTCATTCTATTTTATCTTAACCCGCATCACAACCACTTCTTGAAGTATTTCGTATCATAAAGGGTCTATATATACATGCATACTAATATGTTAATCAGGTAAACATTTCAATCAATATTTCCCCGCAGAAAGCTATTTTAATTATTTAATTTAGTTACAAGATTTTGTTCTTATCTCTTTAATTAATCAAGAAATTAGGTATAATGTGACTATTGAATAACTGTTAATTTAATGGAACCTTAATTACCTTCCGAAAATTAATTGTTTTTCTCGCAAATAGTATTTAAACCAAAAAAACTCGGTTTAAACCAAAAAAAAACCCGGCTTTTTTGGTTTTTTTGAAGAAAACCAGTTTTTTTACCAACCCTGCTGGCTACTTACTTCCAATTGCAAAAACGTTCAAAATCAGATGCAGAGATTAGGTATTGAAAGTTTGAAGCGACAATAAAAAGTCAAAAAATCCATTGAAAAATATTACAAACACAAATATCTTTACATTTGTGCGACCAAAACTAAAGGAGATATTCGAGTTTGAAGTTTTAAGGGACCATACAGAAGATGAGATTGGAAGTTATCGCCCTTTTAGAAGAAGGACAGGTGTTGAAGTAAAAAAACGAAGTATTTATTTTTTCATTGCTATTCAAAAATAAATGCAAATATTATGCCATAATACTCAAAAGCACACTCAAAAACCTCGAAAAACCACACTCTGTGCACACATATAATTTTATCCTTTGTTAACCGCTATATTTTCCCCCAAAAGATGTTATTGGCGGCGAGTATAAAATGGTGTAAGCCACAAAACGCTGCGTTTCATATCTCGGTGAATATTGATAGCACTAATGTCGAACTTTTTGTGTTGGTATTATTTTTCAATGGAGATTATTTCCCTAAATATAAGTAAGGGGATCCAGGGTGCGTATAAAAAGTTAAATTTTGTATTGTTTGACTCATTTTTATTTTCGCTTCAAACTTTGAATATCTTTAACTCTGCATCTGATTTTGAACATTTTTGCAATTGGAAATAGGAATCTAGGACTAACGGTTGCAAAAAAGAGGTCATGCAGGTTAAAACGGAACACCCTGTATAAATCTAACATAAGAAATTTCAATCTTCTAAGCATCACCATTCTGTAGTTATGCATGATTCGTACGGACGGGACGTGCATACGTACATGGAGACGTCAGCAGATAACGCTGGACAATTAACTCTGGTTTGATCAAAATCGGCTGCCCATATGTTCGTAGGTATAATTGTACGAGCGAACCGAAAAAATTACTCTACATTAATTTAGAGTTAAGTGAAATGAAAAATGAACCCAGAATTTGGGTGGAAATTTTTTTCGTCATTACTTTACTTCCATAGCTGCGTACAAAGAAGCAAAAACACATTCTCCTTCATCTTTAATTTACAGAAAACAACATCATTCAAAAAAATTGCAATATTGTTCTTTAAAAAGTAACAAACATTGTAATGATGAAGTACTCACTTCAGATGCAATAAAAGTTGTTCCACGAAAATTAATTTCGTTAGACGATTACAAAAATTTATTTGAAAATTTTCTCTCGCAGAGTAAAATGGAAGAGCTAATAGCAGAGTTTGAAATTTTTTCAAGAACTCAAAACTCCATTTTTTATTGCTCCAGTTTCCCATTCAGGTAAAAAATGGCCGGTATGCTGCTTTAAAGAAAACGCTAATGTACACCATTTTCTATTTAGCTAAAGTTTTTTCATATGCTTAACGCGATTGCGAGGAGAGAAAAAAAACATAATTTAATCACTGAAAATTTGCACTGCTCCGAGATAATGTTCAACGCGATGAAATTAAATGAAGGCGGAATTTCGGGACGACTAGGTGCAATCTGCATTAAACTAACGGCTAACTATTATCCTCCCTTAGTGATTAGATAGTTTGAAAATGCAAGTATATGACTTAGAAAACAGTTTGAATTTCGTAGCCATTTTTCAAGATTTCAATTGCATTCCTTTCCTATTAGAATTCAAACTACGTGAGCGTAAAAGAAATTACATTTAATTAGGAAATAATTTGAAGGTTTCTTTAATTTAAGTTAGAAATGCATTTGCATAAAAGCAAATGTGTAAATTATTGATTATATTTGTTTTTTTTTAATGTTTAGAAGTTACCACTACCAATTTATCTAAAAAAAAACACTTCTGAAACCTTATTAAAAAATAAAATAATAAAAAGGCGAGCGGTTCATTCACTGGGTGCAAAAGTAAAATAAAATATTAAAAGGGCGAGCGGTTCATTCATTGGGTGCAAAAGTAAAATAATAAAAGGGCGAGCGGTTCATTCACTGGGTGCAAAAGTAAAATAAAATAATAAAAGGGCGAGCGGTTCATTCACTGAGTGCAAAAGTAAAATAAAATAATAAAATGGCGAGCGGTTCATTCACTGGGTGCAAAAGTATTTGGTACAAAATTCAGGAAAAAGTTAAACCAAAACTCAGAAATTCGACTAACTGGAGACATCACATAAAGCAATGTGATCCATTGCTTTGTGGTTTTGTTCCTATTTTTTCAGCACGGATTTTGATATTAAATGCAGATATAGAACCAATATCGTCATCTATATCGAAAAAATATTAAGAATCGGGGACACGAACTTTATGCAAGATTCGTTGAACAGAAACACGGATATTCTGTTCTGTCCGATTTCAGTTCAGACCTCACAAGTACTTTACGATAAATTGATAAATTACACTTCGCATTTTATTGCCCCCCCCCCTTTTTTTTTTAACAAACGTTATGTACAGATGTTACGATGAAGCTCACAGACGATAGAAAATGACTTTTGTATGCAACTCATTACTTATTTTTCTTAATGAATATTTTTTAATTTTTCGGCAAGTTATTTAAAATTGCAAGTGTGTAGATTTTTTGTTGTGTAGATAATTTCTTTTTCATTATCGGTCAAGCGTATTATCGTTTTTAAAAAGTTTCGAATTATTAATATTCTTTTCGTATGTGTGATATCAAGTGCAAATTAAGACACCTGAAAAGGTATGAAGCAGTAAGTTACCACTAATCAAGCCAGGACTTATTCAGAACTACATAAAATATGCCGACAACCTGGTTATGCCATCCAGAGACTGCAGCTTCGTCCTTGTTATGGTAGTGATGTGCCGGATCGTTAAAAAAGTAGATCCGCGGATACGGATCATCAGTGTCAAGATCCGCGGATACGGATCTCAAAATTTTTTTTACCCAATTCAACTATCCAAGTGTAAAATTTGTTACGGAAGGTATTCCCGTCAGAATAATGGCAGCTTCTTCAAACTAGCTGATGTGTGCATCATATGACTTACTTTTACTCCAATTTAATGTCATTTCCCCATTACTGGCAATTTTAATGTGATTCAATACTTTACTCCCTAAATATCAACAGCAGTGACAAATTGAAACAGATTTTAAAAAAAAAAACCGCCAAATTTGTCGCCAAGCTGGTGACAAAACTTGGCGACCAAAAGACTGGCGATGTATCGCCAAGTGTCCGCCAAATTATAACACCACTTGAGTTTACATCGAAATTAACAACGATTTCCCCCCAAAAAGAGGCAGAAGACCCCCTTTCCCCTTCCTTTTTGCAACGAGGGGGGGGGGGTACAAATTGGCTTCTGAATGATACCTTATAATTCAAATAGGGAATAAAATCTAATTTAAACGGTATTTAAGAGTCTTTTATTCAAATATTAAAAAAATTTTAGAATAGAAATGATCCATTTAAGATCCGTCAAAAAAGTAACGGATGCAGATACAGATCTTTATTTTCCCTCGGATATCCACGGATACGGATATCCGGAACATCACTAGTTATGGACTCATCAGTCAGAAATAGTGAATAACTGAACTGGAGGCAGATGTCTTCTCACTGAAGCTGAGAATGCCAACAAACCTGTAAATGACATCTGGTAACTTACTGCTTCATGTCCAAGCTTTACTTTCAATTTATGAGTTGAACCGCACCATGTATGTGGACTCCCGCCGGTGAACTAAATTCACTTCAGCTACCAGTTTGTTAGCACTCTCAGCTTCAATGATATGACATCTGTCTCCAGCTTTGTTATTCACTGTTTCAAACTGATGAGTCCATAACAAGAAGGAAACTGTAGTCTGAATCTGATAACCGGGCTGTCGGCATATTGCATGTAGTTCTGAAAAGATAGTCTGAAATATTTCAAAACTATATATTTTATAAACATGAAGTAATCACCTATAGAATATAGAAATTTGAAAAGAAAAAAAAGACGTTTAAAAAATAATAAAAAATGTCTCAAAACTGCAAGCCGTGACTGCAGAAACTTAATTTTTTCAAGAACAAGTGTAGTGTGTTTACTATTATTACTGTTATTATTCTCATTATTTCTTTTTTCATCCTCTTAGCATTTTTAAACTAAAAAAACTCTGGAACATTCTATTAACGTGAGTGATATGTGGCGAATGTTCTTGTCCAAGGCGTCAATCGTCTGTGGCTTATCGGTGTAGACCTGAGACTTCACACAGCCCCACAAAAAATAGTCCACCGTAGTTCAATCGCATGATCTCGCAGGCCAATTCACGGGTCCATTAAGCGAAATTAATCGTTCACCGAAACCTTCTTTCAATAAATCAAGTGTGACACGTGCTGTATGGCGCGTTGCACCGTCCTGTTGTCGATTCATGATGAAATGGCAAACCAAACTAAACACAAAACAAGTGACAACTATTAAAATGGTCCACATATCAAACAGTGTCCCCGACTTAAAGTTCTATACCTCTAAAAAAAAAACACCCTTTATTAGCTGGGTAAAAGAAGGTGGAGATCAGTGGAAATGTAATGAATAAATCACAAGAATACTGCTCGATGTAACCGGAGTTTGTTCGTTGAATCCGAGTTATGCTCCCATAGACTCAACATTGTATCAACCACGTATGTCTGGTTTTTTCGTTACATCCAGGTTCTCGTTAAACCAGGGATCGTTATAAGCGAGTTTGACTGTATTTCTTTTTTTTTTTTCTGATTTAGACATAATTACCATCACCTCAGTTTGTTGATTTATAAAGTTTATAATCAGTAAAATTGTCAGAAACGCAAAACTGATGGATGCTCCTACTCTAAAATAAATCACAGGGTGATTTAGGAAGGATGTAGTAGTACATAAGAAGAAACGAAAGACGGAAAAGATGTAGAAAGGGGAAACGGAGTCTTTCCAACTAAGCGCGCCATTTTTCTTTGATGTCCATTTCTGTTGATGATTTCTAACATTCCGAAATCACCTAAGCTTAGAAGACTTTGTGAAGTAAGCATAAGAGAGTATGGAAAATTTCTCTTCAGTGATTCTTTTAAGAAACACTGAAACAGATGTAAATGATATAATTGAAAAAAATTTGTAAAATGAAAGTTAGATATTCTGTAACTTAAAATACACAGCCAGTTCAGTTATTCCATCCGAGGACTGCAGTTTCGTGCTTTTTAGCACTCGTCAGCCCGGAATAGGAATTACATGAGCCCTGGCTTTAGGGCGGTAACTTACTACAAAATTCTGTAACTGTATAACTTTTTCATTACTTTTTTATTATCTTATTTTAATAGCGGATATCTTCCATAATCAAATTATGGAAGATAAGCATTTTTCCTGCTGAATTTCCAAACTTCATCTGATACTTTTTTTACTACGAACAAAATTGTAATATAGTCATGTGTGTGTGTGTGTTTTTTTTTTTTTTTAAACCATCAAATTACTTGTTGATTTTCATTTCCTTAACCTGTCGTTTATCATTCTACCGTCTTTTCATTGGTGGATAGCAAATCATGTAATTCATTGCCATTGCATGAAAAATGAATTTTGGATATTGAACTGTCATGCTGCCGTTGGTGGGTTAGAGAGTTATTTATTTTAACAGGCGAAAAATCTTTTCGTATCTAATTGTTGATTACTTTATTTTTTTCGCAACCACTGTTTATGGACGTTTTACTTGATAGGCCGTTTAAAAAGGCGAAATGGAATAATTTGGGAGCATTTAAAAAAAACTTATTTTTGTCGATTACAAACTTTATTTTCCAATGATTGTTGCTCTTAACTTTGAAAGCAAAACCACCGCCTTTTTGGTACCTTTATTCAAACACTACTACATAGTTAGAGATGAGGGAAAATCTTTTGTGCATACTTTTATTATTTTTCGAAAGATTCGTTGTTTGTTTCTTTGAAAGATTCTTAACCTTAATTATGAAAAAAATGTTTTTTAATTAGTTCATTTTTTTTCTTTCAATAAAGTTCTGCTGATGGGTAGAACGTAAATTAAAAAAAGAAGTGTTAAATATTAAAACAAATGAAACAAGGTGCCCCCCCCCTCCCCCATCCCCAACTTTCAAGAAGTCAATTAATACTTTTAATTTCACTTAATGTTTCGCCTGACCATTACGGCAAAACACTTGTTTGCATGAAGTTGTCCATATCCTAATGCTCAATACGAATCTGAAAAGAAAACTTGAACTGCATACCTTAATATGAAAAAAACCGAAAAACCTTTCTCTTCAAACGACAAGAAAATCTGGTATCAAACTTGAAACAGAACATTTAAGTGTTTTTGCTTTCAAATAAAATCCTCCTTTTATGGGGGATTTCTTGAGTGTTGATCGAGAATGCATGACGTCGGTTTTGAGCAGGTCCCGGGGCAGAGCCCACTTTATCTGAACTTCTAAGTAAGAACGGATTTTTCAACATGATGATTAAACTTTTTTTTTTTTTTTTTTTTAACTTTCTTTTACAAAAAAGAAAGTATTATATTCGAGAAAAAAATTTCACTCAAAAATCGACCTTAATTTCAATTTTGCTCACCCCCGAACGAATGTTGAGGGGATTTTTTTTTTTTTTTTCCGACTCGACCACACGTGTATAAGTGCCTAAGTATATACAGACACGCAAAATATCCATTTTAACGATTCCCGAGTTAATTGCAACGAGTTTTCTCGTGACGTCTGATGTATATACGTATGTGCATATATATGTCGCATAACTCAAGAGCGGTATGTCCTAGAAAGTTGAAATTTGGTACGTGGACTCCTAGTGGGGTCTAATTGTGCGCCTCTTCTTTTGATTGCATTCGGGTGTTTCTAAAGGGGTCTTTTGCCCCTTTTTGGGGAGAAATCATTGTTAATTTCGATGTAAACTCAAGTGGTGTTATAATTTGGCGTAAATTTGTCGATATATCGCCAGTCTTTTGATCGCCAAGTTCTTGATGACAAATTTTGCGATTTTTTTTTATCTAGTTTCAATTTGACCACTGTTGGTGATATATAGAGAGTAAGCTATTGAACCGCATTAAAATTGCCAATAATGGGAAAATGACATTAAATTGGAGTAAAAGGAAGTCATGTGATGCACACATCAGCTCGTTTTCTTTCAATTTATGTCAATGACACATTTTAAAAAAAGCTGTTAGTGAATAGCATTATATCACTTTATCGTAAATTTCTTATAACCAATTAAAAATCTGCGTCATTAAGCCAGAAATTATAATAGTAAAAATCATGATGATACAAACAGTACACAGACTAAGTAACACCAAAAGAGCATAAGCTTGAAAATACAGTCAGTTCCCGATAACTCGACGTCCAAAGAGATTAGCTAAAACCTTCGAGTAATTGGTAGTTCAAATTATCGGAAGTTTCTTTCACAGCCCATCTCAAGAATATTTTTTCCCAGGAATAGTACATAATAGATAGATCACAACACCTGCTGTTTGGATGAAATTAATTATTAAAATTAATAAAATGTCTTCATAGAGAATAAATTTAATTATGAAACTTCGAAAAAAGAAAATATTTTTGACAGCTTACATATTTTTTTATCGCATCTTAAAACGTCATTAAGTTTTGTAAACACAGTGCGACTTATCCACGTTTTTTAGGAATTTTCAGGGTGCTGCAGTAAAATATTTTGCAAAATCTGATGCTTGCTGATTAAAATGATTTGGTAAAGATTTCTCGTCATCATCTTTACAAACAAGTTACATAATCACTGAGTAGATTCACAAGTAGTAACATTTTCCTCAATTTTCTAATAATCTTTCATTGCCGCCCATTTCAGAACAACGAAGTTAAAACCCTCATCGATTAGGGAGCAAATGAAATTTTAGATGGTTATCCACGGGAAAAAACTGCCCCTATCGATTACTTTTCACGCTGTCTTGCAACACTGTGCTTATTTTAAGGAGCACTATTGTAAATAAATCATCCCCCTCCCACAAATTGATAAGCTAAGTAAGTAATGTGTTAAAGGGAAAAAACTTTCTTATTTTGACTACATTTTTAGGATTAAAATGAAAAAAAAAAACTTTAGTAAAAACTTTGACTTAAAAGAAGTACATTCGAGATGTAGAGACAACTCGGTATTGAAAACACTAAATTAATTAAACCGAATAACCGAAATGAAAACTTTAAGATAAAGGAATATTCGAGTTAAAAGGGCTCGAGTTATCGAGAGTCAACGACATTGAATACGTAGTTAGTTACTCCATGGTGACACTTGGAAATTCTGTAGAAAGTTGGCGTTATCAGTGCCATCTAAGAATTAACCGACACACTACACAAGCAAATTTCTATGATATACAAATATTAATATGAGTTTACAGATAAAAATTAAAAAATAAATAAAGTTACTATCTGAGAAATTCAAATCACATTTTTTGCAATCAAGGTCGACAGAAAGCTATCAAAGGAACATAAAAAGAACTGTTTAAGAAATGGTTTTAAAAAAACACAAAGAAATACTGTTGCACAGAAAAGTAAAAGAAAAAATCTACAATGTTAATTTGTAAAAATATGGCTTTTGTCGGATGTTTTTTCATTTATAAGCTGGCCTCTTTTCCATTCAAACCTGAAAAACGCGTATGCAGTTCTCTGCTCAATGGCGTTGTTTCCTTCAGTCAAAAGTACTACTTTTAGTCACTGAAATTGATAGAATGAGTAAAAAAAAAAATAGCATAGACCCAGAAAATACTTTCCTTTTCCCAACAGTTATTTTTTAAGTTTTTAAAATGTCCGATTTTTCAAACAAGGCGTGGTCTTAATGACGTCACAAATGATGCTCTTTGGTGCATCTTTGTACCGAGTTTCCACGTTATGATAATCAAGAAGCGAATTAAATATTGCGCTCTACGCTTGCTATCAACCCTATCGTTGGCCAATACATGTGAGTAAAGATGCGAATTAAATATTTTGCTCTGTGAATGGCAACACTGAATGGCATTTCATCATTTGTGATGTCACACGACAGAAGCGTAAGCAATAAAAAAGCACCGATTTAAGTAATTTTTTAAAATATTAAACTTAAATAAATTATTCAAAAAATGGTCACATCCTACGTTTTTAAGCATGCTCTTTCAGAAAAAAATACTTTTAAAATTTTGGAAACGACCCCATTCTGCGATTTAACGTTGTAATTTTTTCTTTTACTTTCTTCTTATTTTACAAATGATTTCACATCTCCAACCGCGTAGTGCTTGAATAAAAGTAGCAAAGAAGTGAAAATAAAGCTTCCAAAATATATAAAGTAGCATCAGGGAAACAATCCTAAAAAATCCCGATAGAAAACAGTTTTTATGTACAAAAAAAACCATAACTTTTTTACTCACTAGCAGTACACGCATTGTGTTGCCAGTGTACAAAATACCAAGACCAGTTCGCACGTCGAGTAAGTTTTATTCATTTACTTGTTATGTTATTTGTTTATTTATTGATGCTTGATATAAGTAAATTTTTATTTTTCAAAGCATTTTTCCTCTTTGAGAATAAAATCTCTTCCTTCATCGGAATCTTCATCAGAAAAGATTTTCTTTATGTGCCTTTAATAATCCACGAGAAGCTAACGACATTTTTCTGCATTAAGAAAAATAATCCTTTAAATTTCTCATTTTAAAAAAATGTGAAATTAGTTTGAATTTTTGAAGGTATTTTAATTAAATTTTTATAGCTGTAGGACACAGAGGGTGGATGAAAATAACAAAAATGGCATCAATGATTAGAAGAACCAGTTGGTTCCGAAGACGTCTTTAAAAATATCCTTTCATAGCTTTAGCTTAAAAATCGGAAACTACTGCCATCTAGTGTCTGCGTTATTAAAAATACATTTTCTTTTCCAAAAAACTTTTTTTAGAAAAGTAAATAAGGTAAACACTTACAATAAAATAGTTATTCTAACCATAAAAACTAAATAGTGTACTGGATTATTACTTCCTTTTACAAAAAAGGAAGTATTGCATTCGCGAAAAAATTTTCACTCAAAAATCGACCTTAATTTTCATTTTACTCACCCCCAAATGAATGTTGAGAGATTTTTTTTTCTCCCGACTCGACCACACGTGGATAAGTGCCTATACACGCGAAATATCCATTTTTACGATTCCCGAGTTAATTACAACACGTTTTCTCGTGACGTCTGTGTGTACATATGTATGTATGTGCGGATGTACGGTATATCCTAGAAAGTTGAAATTTCGCACGTAGACTCCTAGTGGGGTCTAGTTGCGCACCTCCCCAACAATACAATTCTTTTTTATCATTTTTCTTTAAAAGCAGTAATTATTTCACAAAAAATTGACGCTTCAACAAAATGCTCCTTTTGTAACCTCTGGTTTATTAGTTTGTTAGAGGATTTTAAACTTAATCGAATTCGGTGACATCTTTTACTGTGCTAGGTTTTCTCTTTTATTAAGATTGGACTCCTCCAAAATTAAATCCGGCTACGTCACTGGATTAGATTATTCAGGATCTCCTAATGGTGAAGACCTTCAAGAATGGCACACATTCCGACGGATATGGGATTTGAGTACAATTGACTTTCCAATATGTTTCACATACGGTAATCCATACCGAATTCCCGATAGTCATAACTTATGACTATCAGAAAAACAGAACGGAAATCTTTGAAAGTGTGCAGTTCGAAGTTAGAAAACGAATGTTTCTCTCATGGGCAATTATATGTCGCATGCTCTAAAGTAAGGCTTCCCAAACTTTATGGGCAGTGGATCCTTTTCATGAACCAATTTTCAAAGCGGACCCCTGTCATCAGAGTGTATAGCAGGGTTCGTACGCTCCTTCACAACTCCTCCAATACTCCTTCATTCAGGAAATTTTCCTAAAGAGCCCTTCAAACTCCTTCATTTTGGTTTTAATTCCTTCAAAACTCCTTCTTTTTTAGTTCAAGACTACATAATTTTTCTCTATGACAGTGACTTAAAATACTTCAATCGACAACTTAACATCGTCACTACGGCAAAAGGTATAGTTACGATTTTGATGTAATTTCGTATATTTATTTTTTTCATAAAGATGTGATTTACAAATTGAGCATAGGAGTCATAAAAGTTGAAGGTGAAAATATTATTAGATGACTAAGACATTTATTTCACAAGTGAAAAAAAACATGCTTAAATGGTGCTTAGCTATTTTTTCAAGTTTTATATCTATTGCTTTTCCCTCCATCACACTCTCAGCAGCAAAAGCCAGTTTTTCTAATTATTATTTAAATATTTCAAAATACATAAGTAGATGTACTATATTAAGCAATTGTGTTAAAGAAAACAATTGTTTAGTAAATCGCAGTTCGGACAATGTAAAAAAAAAATTTGAAAAAAAAATAGAACCGACTTCAAAATTGCTCTAATAAGTGAAAAATAATTTTATTCTTTAAACACCATCGATAATACTTTTAAACATAATTTTTGAAGTTGGCGCAAAAACGATCGATAAAATCATTCACAGCCATAACTCAACTACAAGTATAAATTTAACCAGGTCCAGTTTCTTCACTACCACATGTATTACGCATTGATGACAGTATATTTGAGTAACGACATAAATGTTTCGTTCCTAACTTTGGATGATTTTTTGATAACAATATGAACGAAGCAAGGTTACAATGGATTTTACTTTTTGTTTTTGCGCCAACTTCAAAAATTATGTTTAAAAGTATTATCGATGGTGTTTAAAGAATAAAATTATTTTTCACTTTTTAGAGCAATTTTGAAGTCGGTTCTATTTTTTTTCAAAATTTTTTTATTTCATTCTTTTTAGTGTAAATGTAGATATTTCAGTAAAAGTAAGAAGTTACCTAGTAAGAAGTTCGGCTCTATATCACTGTATTGCTTCAGAAAAGCCTTTATTCAAAATTATCATTACAATTACTATTATATGGCACCAAACTTTTATAACAATGAGTTTCATATTGTCACGTAGATGAAGATAGCGAAGACAATGTGAAAGCCAAATGAAGCAAATACTCGCTTGTCTCAACTGGAGATCTTGATTCAAAACCGCGAATGAACGTTACATCTCCTTATATACAACTTGAGAAAGTGCTGGAACTTTGTCCTAGTCGGGATTTGAACCCGGGTCGCTCGTGTGGGAGGCGAGAATTCTACCACTGAGCCACCGTTATCCACGGAAGAAAAGTGCGAACTTCGCTACAATATCATTTAAATCATTTAATAGGGAAATTGCATAAAGTTGAGCCATCCCCTATCCATTAAAAAAAGAATCATCAAAATCGGTTCACTAGGTGAGACGCTATGAGTGGACAAACAAAAAAAAAAAAAGAAACATACATACGGTATGAACTGATAACCGCCTCCTTTTTGAAGTCGGTTAAAAAGGGTCATTCATGTTTGATGTCATAACTTGAGGGGGAGCCGGGTTCATGAAATTGACAAGGGTAAGAGAAAGAGTGATAAAAAGTGACATCACACAGTTGTTACAACACTATGTTAGGACATGTGACGAGGAGTAGTAAGGTGAAGTGTGACATTTTGTGACAAAGGGGAAGGGGGTCAAATACGATGAATAAAAGTGCAACACCATTTAAGGACAGCCCATTAGTACTCCTCCAAAATCTCATTTTACTCCTTCAAAACTCCTCCAAAAATCCTTCATTTTATTTCTGAAATTGAATACGAACCCTGTATAGACACTGTTAGTAATTTCTAGTTACTTGAATTAGATTATTCGGCACTATTTAGAGGAAACTTTTTAAAGCAAAGCACTAAATAATAAGTTTGCAATGCGGAATGCAAAAATCAAACTGAACACACATAAACCAATAGATAACGCATAGATTAACTTCGAGTTAGTGGGAAGAGTGAGGTTTTAAGTAGCTCAATTTTAATATACTGGGTTTAATTTTTGATTGCTGGAGTTGAATTTCAGGTTCTAGATCTACACAGCCTTGATATTTAGTTGGTTGTTTAAGTTTAAAATCCGGACTTATATAGGTAGGTTGGGGCAAATGAAAGACCGCACTTTGCTTTTGCAACAAGCGGTTGATACTTTTGGTTTCCAGACAAAGCCAAAACTGAGGGTAAGTATCTTGGAAGGTAGATTTCATGGCGCTCTCTGAAGTTACATCTATCAAACCTTCATGCTAGCAAGAGATACCCTGCGTGGTTAGTCGAGGCAAAAAACGGCTTGATCACCTGATGCATGATCTTGCAGCGTTGTATCTCGTGTTATATGAATGTAGCTCTCAAAGGATAACTCCATTTTTCGATGATTAAAATTCTGGTTTTCAATTTCAAAGGAATTATTTAAATTTAATTTAACATTTTTCAAATTTTTTTTTTCTTCAAAGCTTTTTAGGGGACCCCCTAATAAGAGTCAGTGGACCACATAGGAGACCGCGGACCACAGTTTGAGAAGTTTTGCTCCAAAGTCACTAAACCATCTGAAATTAGATATTTAAGTATAACCAGGAAAACGGACAAACAAGAAATGTAATCCATTCACTTTCTTTCGAACATGAAACGATTTTCAGTGATTTTTTTTTCTTTCTTTTCATTTTACAAAATAACCAAGACACAGTATAACACTAAGTAGGGTGTTACACTTGATAATGTGTTTTCGCGGTGAATATACCTTCGCCGGACTACTTTTATCTCACTTCCTCAAAATTAACACTTAACTGAGCTAGGACGGAGCATGGCCGGGTTTTGCAAGTTAAAGTACAAAAGAAAATCGTCTTTTGTTCACATCAGTTTTTTTTTTTTTTTTAACTCCCGGTTGGGGCAGAGACACGGAGCAACTGTTCAATCGATCCTGTCTCTATATTTCATACCTTAAATCATACGAAATATAGGTAAAATTTGCAAAAATGAAATGTATAGAACCAACACGGTATGCATCAAAAAAGCACGAATTCATCTATGTTACCTCAAATTTTGTGTTTCACCAATAATGTTAAAACCGTATTCGCGGTGCAATCGATAAATTTTCCCGAGTTAACACCGCCTATTTGACAGCTGTCTGATAGAAACGTTTAAAAAGTTAAACAATTTTATTTATTTTTTTCCCATAACTCACACTTTAGAAAACTAAATGAAAATCGTCTGCCATTTTTAAAATGAATCGTTCATAAGCTGAGTAACTCGATTTTACCTCGTCGGGAGTTAATTGTGCCCACTTCCATTTTTCTCTCTGGGACAAAACCTCTTAAAACTTTATTCCATGCGGGTTGGGGGCAATCTATTCTGAAGTGTTCGAAAAGCGCGCGATGGACATCATAAATCATTCTCTGCAAACGATCCGGCGAACAAAAGTCGAAAACTTTTAAATGGGCAATCCGCAGGGAAATTTGGAGTTGGAGAAGTTTTCCAAATGAAAATGGTTCACTTTTTACTTCCTGCTTCGTTCTTCTTTTTCAAATAAATTTTTCATGTTTTTTTTTTAAACTTTTATCAAAACGTGGAGGAAATTCAGCTATTGATGAAGGCAATTGAGAAAACGTGTTTTCAAATAACCAACATGTTTTACAAAAATTATTCTTCCTTTTTTATTTTCGCTTTGGTTTTCATCGCCTTTTTTTTTTCCTTTCAATCCAGCGGGATTTTGCTCGTAAATCGCCTATTTGAGAACTTAATGTGCTCATAAGTCTTTTCACACAAGGGGTTTGTTAATGTTTTAGTTTGGTCAAGGTGTTTATAAGTTTCTCTCTAACCACTATAACTCAAATAGGGGAGTTGAAATTCAAAGTAAGTATTCGAAAATGCATTCCATTTGTTGCGACCAATAGTGAAATGCATGCTAGTGCTTGAAATGGCATGATAACTACAATAAATTGATTCTTCAGTCAGGTTTTTCTGTCAGTTTCAATTTTGGCAAGTTGCCTACAAAAATGACGAAGCGATCTCGTTTTCTCGATATTGAGCCAATATTGTGTGCTATTGATCGATATCGGGAGGTTCATTCTTACAAGAATTTCTTCCCTACAGTACAGATGATGCATCAGGATCGTTGCAACCCATCGTCATACATATAATAGCTGATCACTGATCTAGAGCCCTTACACTCACTGATCCAGCAATGCTTCTGACATCAGTCACAATAATACTCGCGCCATAACACAATTTGATAATATTTTTTGGCAGTGTTTGACATGCAAGGAAATGCCTTTATTTTGACAAGACTGAACTGGATACGGTAACTTAACTGTGTTACTGGTATAGTACAGTGCAATTAGACATAAACCTCAACATCCAAAGTAAAAGTTTTCCGTCAACTCCAAATTGTTGTATACTGTCCACATATTGTTTGGTAAAAAGTTACACCGTGTTCAGCGTCGGGTTTTGGGGGGAGGAGGGAAGAAATTGGTAAATTAGTAGTTTTTTTCGGTTTTTTGGAAATATTTAAAAAACTATGAGGTTTAGCGCAAAAAGTGCAATATACAAAATAGTCTACACTAAATTACGAACAAAATGGTCCTAAGTATTATTTTGTTAAGTGAATGGTTCCAGAGTTACGGCGGGTGTAAAAGTAGAAAATTTTCACATTTTTAAGATTTTTTTGGAAAATGAAATTCTAACTACTACGTAAACAGAAATAACTAAACAATTTTATTAAAAAGTAATATTGTATAATCGTATTCAAGTCTAAAAGAAACTAAGAGGCACCACATGGGGTTCGAAACGTAGAAATACTGGGAACGGGAAACGGTTTTCTGCAATTTGCGTGAACTGTGATATAGCACTTGAAGTTAGACTACTAGCTTTAAAAAAGATTGAGAACAAAACATTCAGAGATACACTTGAAAAGAAAGTTAGCTGTTCAGTCTCTAGCCTCTATTACCAAGTCTATGACAATTAACAACACCACAGTATGTGTGAACCCTAATACCATGGGTGTTTTTGATCCGAAATTTCAGATATTTCCGAAAATTTTGGGTTAACAACACATTTTAAAACTGAAAAATTATTTCAAATATAAAAAAAACTTTTAAAATAATTTTTATCAATGATTTAAATGATTTTTGTATGCATATTTGAAGAGTTTTACTGAGGGGGGGGAGGGTCGAGCTTCCTCATAGTTTCAGAAAATTTCACATTGCCTTCAGAAAATTTTACTTGAGTCCACGTGCACCCCTGCCTAATACTCTCTTACATCGGATGGTGTGCACTGCATGAAAATATGAGAGATTGTAAGAAATACTGTTGAACCCGCTTAAGTGTGAATAATCATTTTGCCACGAGAAAATATTTTAATAAGCGGGATATTCCGAAAACCGGGATAAAAATAACACATTACATTGGTTTGGTACGTTGAAAATGTATTATATTAAGCGGTATATTCTTTTAACCGATATTCTAATAAGCGGGCTCGACTGTATTTTAATTTGAATTATGTGCACATCCTCCACCCTTATTCGACGAATCTGGCTTGATAGGGATGGGGAGCAAATCTTCAATGGTGTTTGTTTTGGTTCCAGATTCAAATGAATCATCGGTCACCCAGATTTAGAAAAAGTCTCCTACATCATTGATGAAGATCACCTTCTTCATTGTGTTTTCTGAGGTTTCCCACTTTCCTTCAGACAGATTTGCGAGCAATACATAAATTACGTAATTGCTCATTATAGGCCAGCAACTTGTTTTTGATGAATACGAGCAAGGAACCACAAAAGATGAAGAACAATTACGTAGATCACGTTCTACCACTAACATTGAATTCAAAGTTGAAGACTCATTCGATGTAACTATCAACCAAAGTGAATTTCTAGCAAACACTAAGAACAAAATGGGCCTTATTTCTCTCCTGACAATGTGCTTGCAAAGAGGTGGTTGCACAGTTCATCAAGCATCGGGTAATGCTGTCTTATTAATAGTTTTAACAGCGATTGATAAAGCTGAGAATGGAGTTGAAGCTTGTGTGATCGGTGATGACATGGACTTACTATTCTTGCTGAACGTTCACACACGATCAAAAAACAAATTGAAAATGGTAGTACCAAAGAAAGGCAATCAGCAGGAGAAGGTATGCACTTTTTCGGACATTCAGTGAAGCATTGGAGATATGAAGGGTGTACTCTTTGCATTGTACGCCTTCACAGGATGTGACAATGTACCATCTTTCTACAAGAAGGGAAACATTTCACCGTATAGGAAAGTGTAAGCCAACAACGCTCTTCGTACGAAGCTTCCAAGTCTTTAACGATTCCAAAGCTGACCCCAGTGCAGTGGCTGACGCAGGAAAGCATTTCTTTCTTGCGATGTTTAGAGCAAAGAATACTGAAGATCTAGATAGCTTTCGCTACCAGTGTTACTTGCAGGCTATTGAAAAGCAGCCCATACATTCATTGTTCACACACAAATTGGCTTACCCCCACTTCAGCAGCAACCAGGCAGCATTCATATAGAACCTATTACCAGGTTCAGCAGCGGCTGGATGAGAAAAAAAAAATTACCTCCAGTGGGGGTGGAGGAAGATTGGTGAATACCTGAGACCAATTATAACAATGCGTTCTCCAGCTCCCTGGGAATTACTTTCCCTCATAGTGCGCGTTTACAAAGCCGAATGCGTCCATAACTGCGAGTGTAGAAGTAGTGGTCTAAACTGCTCAAGCATGTGCAGCAATTGCTCAGGTCTAAGAAGTAATAACAGGGACACTAATATCATAGACGAAGATCTAGAAGAGGACGGTGGTATGCTTGAAGAGGACTGAATACTGGTGAATAATTTACATCACAATCTGTCGCATTCAACGTTCTACATTTTTATTAAATATTAGTATTGGACTCAGTTTACGAACGTCAAAAATATACAATAAAATATGGTTGCAATATACAGGCAAATATGCCTATTTTCTACAGAAAAAAAACTTCAAAAGCAGCACTTATAAAAATGTCATAATTAAAAATGAAATAGCATTAAATCATAATTGTTACGAATTTTTATAATTTAAAAAATCATCTATGTTTAAAATATATTCATTTTTATTGCGGCATTGTCTACAGAAAGTTTGTGTTTCTCCGTGCCGCAGATTAGCCACGGTACGTGAATGCTTCTTTTCCCTTAACAGTCGAGCCCCTTGAGTAGGTGGTGAGGTTGTCGTTCCTTCAAGGGTTTATCACAAACATACCACCGGCCCTATCGATCGCAATTTGCTTTTACAAAAACATTCCTCATACAAAAAATTAGTTTTCTGAGTGGTAATGAATATTTTTTCTGAAAAATCTATAAAAAAAAAATACGAAAAATTTTTGTTTTTCACCTGCCGTAACTCTGCAACCGTTCACTTAACAAAATAATGTTTAGGACCATTTTGTTCGAAATTTAGTGTAGATTATTTTGTATATTGCACTTTTCGCGCTAAACACCATAGTTTTCTAAATATTTCGGAAAAACTGATAAAAACTACTAATTTACCAACTTCTCCCCCCCCCCCTCCCCCCAAAACCCGACGCTGAAAACGGTGTAACTTTTTACCAAACAATATGTGGACAGTATACAACAATTTGGAGATGAAGGGAAACTTTTACTTTGGATGTTGAGGTTAGGCCTTTTTTCGGTATATTTGCACCGTACTAGTAAGACTGTCCTTTTAGGAGAATGAAGAAACGAAACAGTGGTCAACAATGAACGCTATCTACTGAAGTTCAGGGTTGATCCATAGACTAATAATAAGAGTAGACAGAGCTTTCCCGGACTTGCTGATGAAAAAAATTGGTTCATGGATACATCATGTGACTGGTGAAAGGCTTGGCGAAAACTTTGGCAGCATGGTTGCTAGATGGCAGGTTTATCTATAGTTTAGCACTCGACATGTATTTTAAGAGGTAATGTATTTTTATTAGAATTTTTTTTTCCAGGTGCAGAGATGATTGAACTGTTTTTCTTTTAGTTATGCATTATTTTGACATTAGTAATTAGTTTTTGATCACAGTTTTCAGTAACTTTTATTTCATTTGGAACTGCTACATCAGCGTTGGCGTAAACGTAATGGCGTAAACATTTTGCGTTAACGCAAAAATTTAGTAATCGGTATCTTAAATTGAAATTGTAGGTAAAAATCTTACCGTTTGTCGATTCTTTTTGGGCGCTTGCATCTTTAATTGCTTAGAGAGTTATTGAAATTGAATAAAGAAAATTCACAATACTATTTAAACGAAATACTCGCTATATTAACAAAATATTTACAACTTAGAATAACAAATTTACAAATCGGACTCCATAAAAGATCATTCTTCCGTGTTCCATCAATTCTATTTTTTTTTATTTCTCGCTCGCGTTGATCGTCTGCTACGATCAACGCTCGCTGTTGCTAGGATATCTTCCAGTCACATGATTTGGTTTATGAGCAGCAAAAGGGTTGCCAAAGCTCGGCCTACTCTTATTATTAGTCTATGGGTTCATCCACTGTAGTTAGGGTTAAAAGTTCAGCGATCAAACTATCACCAAACAAGCAATTGCTTTAAAGTAAGACAAAACAACGTTAGAAGAAGCACAAATTTGCAAATTACAGCAAACACGTGTTTCGGCGTTACAGGGAACGCCTGGCCCCAATTCATCAGATCTTGACTTTTGGGAATCCTTTCATATTTTGAGGAACAGTTCTAACTTAGTTAACGATCTTAGTGCAGTTCCATATTTTTCCAACATTTGGCTCCATATCTTTAATACTGTCCTTTTCCCATTCCCCCCCCCCCTTTTTCCCCATTCATTTTTATCTATCTTCCTTTATTTATTTTTACCTTTTTGTCTTGACTGACACCCCCCCCCCCCAATTTTCTTCTGTTTATCTTTATTTTTCCTTTTTTCGAATATTTTTTGTTTCTGTTTATTTTATTTCATGGTTTTCCATTCAGCTTTTCCTTTCTTGCGGTTCACGGTTACTGACAATTTCTTTTCTTTTTGTTTAAGCTTCGGCTTAATCTTTGTCCAATTGAATTCTTTCTTTCTGGGTTTCGTATCTAAGAGAAAGCTCTTGGCCTTTGCTTGCATTCCTATTGGTTGCTGATTGGTTTATAACTTTGTCATTGGTGTTTAACTAATCCGCTGTTTTTATCTTTTAAGCTGCATGCTTATCTGCTCTTGGCTTTTGTCGGATGTCTTTTCATCCATAAGCTCATTATTTTTTGCATTGAAAAAGGCGTTCCCTGTAACGCCGAAACACGTGTTTGCTGTAATTTGCAAATTTGTGCTTCTTCTAACGTTTTGTCTTACTTTACTGTTCAGCACAAAGGTATTTATTTATCTTAAGCAATTGCTTTGCTCAAACGTAGAAACATTTTTCACCTGTCACATCTTGACGGGCGATTTTCCAGTTAAAGATAATGAGCAAGCTTTATCAGAAACATTTTGAGCAAATTAAGCGATAGATTTTAGACGCAGCTTATGAAATCTATAGTAAAAAAGATTGAAGCAAAGCTTGACTTTGTCAAATGAATTATAAACTGCAAAAAGTGTAAATCGTATCTTTTGGCATAATTACGGTTGAAAAGTATTGAAGAATAGCATCATTGTCCAAAATCCTCTGAAATATAATAGCCGATGATCAAGTAACCCGCGAGTTTCAACAATGAAACTCGCGCCACGGCATGGTAATTTGATAATGTGTTTTAGTAATGTTTAACATGCAGGGAAAAGCTTTATTGTGACAAAGCTGAACTCGATCCGGTAACCTAACTGTTTTACTGGTAAGACTGTGCCATTTCAGGGAAATGAAGAAACGAAAGAGTGGTCGGCAATACTGCCGTGTGCAGGTGAACGGCAGTATCTGCAGAAATGAGTTTTCGAGATATTTGAAGAGATGTGTGGTGGATTCAATACTAACAATAGGAAAATATTAGAATGAGACGTCTTTTTCGCGCCTTTTTTCGACAGAAACCAAATAAGTGAGCTTGTACAATAAAGATAACGTACAATAGATTACAAAAATGCAAAACCAATGAAAAATGAAAAATTTGCAGTTACTGCCCTTTACCTGCACACGGCAGAATGATGAACGCTGCCTACTGGAGTTTTGGATTGATCCACTGGTGTTAGGATCACAATTTCAACTATCAAAGTATCACCTAACAGGCAATGTAGAAGCAATTTTCACCCGTCATACCTTGACGGGCGACTTTCTACTTATGAAATAGTTTTAAAACTATTTTCAACAGATGTTCAAATTGGTTCAGAGTTATGTCACCCCGGGTCACTTCCGAGTCATTCGAGAAATGTGATGTAAAATAAATTAGTTAAAAGAAAATAGCGCAAATTTAACCAGAAAAATAAAATTTTCGAATGTTTAGAAACTACCAAGGTTTATCTCCTTAGCATTCCAAGATGTCCATTATTTACTATGTTGGAAAGAATATTTCTATGTAGAATGCGAGATTTCAACAACTGGAAATCAGCATTCAAGAGTAACTTCCAAACAATAACTTCAAAATTACTTTATTATATAAATATCTGTGTTGTAAACTTCCCTTGTAAAATCACAAAAAACAAAACCGTTATTATAATCTTACAAGAAGAATTCACCAAGGGATTTCTAGAGCTTCTTCGGAAATCTAATCAAGTGTGTAGTACGGCAAAGTTTACCCAAATAAGCTCAAGGTTACACTAAACAACTAATACCCAATACAAGTACACACTTTTTTTATTTTGCTCTGATTTTTCAGATTGTCATGACGACGAGAAAAAGCTAACTCGTTGTTTTAATATTGATTAAAAGGACAAATTTTAGACCCCATGGTTACAAATCCTTTGTGTTCATTCAAGACTTAACTTAAGAAGATTTTACTTTTAAAGAGGGGAGGTGTAAAATTACGTTTTTTCAGGAAGAACATCAACATAGATGAACCAAAAAAGCAAAACTTCATCTAAATACAAAATTTCCAAATTACTAATTCCCATTATTTAAGATTGATAAGAAAAAAAAATTCATGACGTTATACGCTGTAAATAATCTTAATGATAAGCATACTGGTGAATATCGGTCATAAAATCTTTATCTTTATTACTGCATCCTAATCACCATTTCTTTTTTATGGATATGCCAAATTCTAGAAAATCACCAGTCATAGTATGATGGCTGCAAATTTCTTGGTCATTTCCATTCCATTATTTGTGTAGAAACAAGAAACTCAAAGAGTTGGGTCCTATTGAAATTCGTGATTGCGAAAAACATAATTTGAATTCAAGACGTCAAAATTCTAATGGTTTTTTTTTTTTTTTTTTTTTTTGAGCAATCACGATTGCTTATTGTTCTCACTTGACTGTTTTTGGCGTCCTATCATTTTATTTTCCCACCACCACCCTCCGCACCATCACCGTCGACGGGCTCCTCACGATGCTGCTTCTATAGCTGCCTCCAGGTTGCATCCATGTCCTACACACACGCGCATACATACACAACTACACACACACGCACACACCCATACACCTACACACACAAACACATACAAACACATACACACGCGCATACATACAGACACCCGCATATACACACACAAAACATACACACAACTACCCACACATTCATGCCTGCACACAGACACATATGCCTACACACACATACACATACCCCCCACACACACATTCATACACACAACTACCCACACACTTATGCCAGCACACAGACACAAACACACATGCCTACACACACGTACACATACCCCCCACATACAAATACACACGCCTACATACGCACACTCGTGATTGCGAAAAACATAATTTGAATTTAAGATGTCAAAATTCAAATTAATTTTTTTTTTCCAATTGATTCCACATTTTACAGAACTGGAAACATGGCCGAAACATTTCCGCTACAAGAAGAGAAAAAAAAAAGAACTTTTATTGAATTAAAAGCGATAAAATTGAAAGGACTCTTTCAACTAACCGGATCCTTTCCAGTATTGTTATTTTTGCTGGAAACGAAAGGAAAAGTGCCTGGGGACAAAGTCCAGATGCCAATTACTTAACCGTGAAATAGCTGACGAAACCTACAGGGAGAAAGGTTCCTTTAAAAAGAAAAAGAAACCGGTGGTTTATTCTCGAAAAAGTTGACTTCACGAGATGATCTTCGAGAGAGAGAGTTTAAAAATGGCAAAGTGTTCCTTTAAATCCAAGAGGGAGTATCACACAAAGCTTCAATCCAGAGTTAACGAAATAGGTCGAATAATAGAGTCGCTAGGCGGATAGTTGAAAATATGTTTATTTGTAAAAGAAAATCGTGCTTTGTAAAATGCAAAGTTTTTTTTAAATCTTGTTCGATATTCTTGCACTAAGCAACGAGATTTTCAAACTCTCGGGGAAAACAGATGTTTGGAATAAGTAAATTTCGGTTTTTTGGAAGTATTCTTATCAATATTTGAACAAGACTTGCTTCAAGAAGATTTTTTACTTTAGATCTGAAAGTAAAAATGTGCATCTCTTTTGTTAACAAGCAGAGATTTGTGCTAGAGCGACTAAAACTAGCATAAATGTTCCCTATAACAATGCTATTTTGCAACAAAATCTGGTTAGAAACTTATCCAACAACATTATTTGAATCGATTGATTGAAAGGTAATAAGAACAATCGACTTTTAAACTAGTTTGTACTTGAGCAACAACATTTCAAAAGAATCTTTATAGTTTGTCTTTGTCGAAAGAAATTTGCAAGCAAATAAAAATATAGGGGAGAGGGAGGCACAGTGGAACAAATTTTCATTTATTTTGTTGTAATTTCTTTAATTTTAACTTTGAAGAAACTTTTATTGCAGCGTATGATTTAAATTTTTTAAGTACCGTAAAATGGGGGAACATTGCTCCTGTAGAGATAACATTGCTCCAAAAAGTGTATAAGTTTTTTTACTGATTTTTGGTCTCGAATTGGACCACTTGCCCACCTGTTTACTATTATCTTCTACCTAGTTGAAAGAAAGTCCACATTTTCAACCACTTTGTCGCTGAAGTCCTCGAAAATCAGTAAAAAACCTTCGGAGCAACGTTATCCCTACAGGAGCAATGTTCCCCCATTTTAAGGTACCTATGTAATTTATCCTTATTATTTTCCTTTTAAAAATTGAATTTCAAAAGGCTTTCAAAGTTGCCCCACTACTTGTACCCCATGCGTTGTCGTGTACCCCATGCGTCCCATCGTGCCCCCACGATGGTGGGGGCACGATGGGACAACGCATGGGGTACTGTGGACATTGATAAAGGCACACTTAGAATCAGCAATATTACAATACACTACTGCTTTTAAATACAGATTAACATTATAGTACACAGAAGATATGAAAGAAGTTTTTAAACTACCGGATTTCAGAAAAGGTATAACTGCAAAACACATTTTTTAGAATTGAAACATTCCTTGCAAAATAATCTTTGCTTCATTGAAAACAACGGAGGAACATAAAACAATTTTCCAAATGATAAAATACAGGTATGCACATTAAGTACGTCTAACGAAAAGAGACATCAGGGCAATTAAAAATTACAATTATGTCCCCCAATTTGCCGAATCGTCAGACAAAATTCGCCGAATAACGGAATTTTTGGGGAGGTCACAGTGACCTCCTGTAACCTCCCATAGGAGTGCTCTTGATCATCAAATGAACATGGAAATGCATCATGCTGTAATTTGGACATCATATTTTATTTCAAAGGAAATTAAGATCACTGTGACTGACTTCAGAATGCTGATTGAGGACAGGTGCACTTACTTACCTGATGTTTTTCCAACACACTTACATTTGTCATATAATAAAGTACAAATTCCCTACATTTATATTACAAATAAAGTTTCTGAGAAAAATCACGACAATTAAAACGTTTCGTATTACATAGTTCTGGAAGAAATCTAAGGATAAATTGTCAGCAGTTTATGGCAACTGCTTTTCCATTACATTGCTCAAACTGATTGACATGAAAGTTATCTATAAAGTTTCCATGTTAACATAGGCAGCTCTAATGGAGGGGTAGCACGACGAGCAACTGCCTCATCACTTTTAAAAACAAAGGTACTTTTGCACCTCCACTTTTCGAGTTCAAATTTAACGATCGATAAAACAATTTCAAAATTGATCGATTCACGTGTTTAAATACTAAAGAACGGACGTAATAAGAGTGTGGGTTTTATAATTTTCTCAAGTTATTGTTTCATAAACAGTAAAATGGAGCTTTAAATTGGAAAAAAATGAGTCTTCTGTAGTCATCCATCCCGATTTTTCAGGTCGCGTCCCTAACTTTTAGAGGTCATTTAAACAATAATTCACGTTAAACTTTAGTTCATAAAAAAAATCAGCTGTAGGGGCACCGCCAGAGGCGTGCACTTCGGGGGGGGGGACACCTGTTGGCACAGGAACGAGCCTGTATGGGGCCCAATATTTTTGAAACTAGGGGTGAAATTTTGGGAAAACAGTATGGAGGGGGAGCATGGAAAAGTCATTTTGTGACGGGCCCCAAAATTACTGTGGACTCCCATGGGCACCGCCCACCTAACCTGACCCCCCCCCCCTCCATGCACTTCTTTTAGCCCCACACTTTTTGATGCACCAGCCGCCTTTGCAGTGCATAGTATGCACCATCACACAGTACTGAAAATTATGTTTGCCCGGATTTAAAATAAAGATAAAAGAAATTGTGCGTGATACACATAAATTGAAAAGTTTAAAGATTTAATCCTTTGTTAAGGATTAGAGTAGTCACAGTTTTTAGGTTGAAATTTAAGTTTCCCCTGCAAATACATAAGTGCTCTTGTTATATCAGTGTAGCCTCAGATAAATTCTCTCATCAAAGCTAATAGTCAATTTCAAGAAGTCTGAAAATTACTTACGAAATTTTTACATAATGAGACGAATTTTATCAATGCGGATTGAAAAATTTAATAGTATGCAGCAAGAAAGTAACATCAATAAATTTAGTACTGAACTATTCAAAGCAAACATTAACAAAACAAGGAACATTTCTGATATTGTAAGTAAGTACCCTCAACTCATTGAAATGAAAACTGAAAATGTTCCAAAGCTGTACTAACGAACCGAATAGGATAAATTTAATTAACTCTAAAAACCTACCCAAAAAGTGAAATAACTCATACGAAAAAGTAATAACTGATCCCGGGGAGTCCTGAATTTAAATTTTTGGAGAAATTCTCAAATGATAAAGTACGGATATGCAAGGCGCACATAATTATATCTAATGAAAAGGGGCATTTAAAAATTTCAGTATTGTAATTATGTCTCCAAATTTGCCGAATCGTCAGACAAGATTTACTAGATAAGGAAATTTTTTGGGAGATCTAAGTGATCACTCGTGACTTTCCTTTGATGCTCCCCCTTATCTAATTTGTTCATTTTAAAACTCACCGTAATATTTTTACAAATAAAAACATTTAAGAAGTGAAATTGATAGTAATCCAAATTCCATATAGATTTCTTTGTTTGACGAAACTGGAAAATTGATTTCCGATTGCATTCCATGAAAGTCAGAACTAAAATTGAACTTACTCCGACTTTAACTTCTATCATTAATCATTCGCATTAATGATCCTAAAATGTTTTTGTAAATTTCAGACAAAACACATATTTTTGTATCGGAGGTGAAAGACACTTTGCCATTAAAAAAAAAATAAGAATTCTTTGGAGAACCGGTTGAATGATTCTTCTACATGTTTGCTTAAATAGTGTATATTTCCTTACTTAATTTCATAGAAAATGTACCGTTTCTTCTTATCTTTTTTTTTTTTTTTTTTTTTTTATTCGACGAATCTGAAAAATGTAACTATCAATATACTCTAACGGTAGTCATACTGAAATTCCACTTACTCTGACTTTAACTTCTATCATTAATCATTCGCATTAATGATCCTAAAATGTTTTTGCAAATTTCAGACAAAACACATATTTTTATATCGGAGGTGAAAGACACAAAATGTGAACTCTTTGGAGAACCGGTTGAATGATTCTTTTATATCTTTACTTAAATATTGTATATTTCCTTACATGTCGGAGGTAGAACACTATGCCACTAATGTCAATTTTTTGGAGAACTAGCTGAATGATTCTATAAAAATGTTTACTGAAATTGTACACTTCTTTACTTAATTTCGCAGAAAATGAAGCGTCTTTTCTTTTCTTTTTTTCTTAAAGATTTTTTTTTAACTCGACGAATTTGAAAATTTTATTTTCCAAAACCTTTCAATGATAGTCATAGCTTAAATTCCACTCACTTGGATAATAACTTCCATTAATTATCATTCGCATTGATGATCCGATCCTCCCCCCCCCCCCTATTTTAGACAAAATACTTTTTTTATTGTATCGGAGGTAAAAGACGCTATGCCACTAATGCTAATTTTTTAGAGGAATCATTTAAATGATTCTTTTACATGCTTACTTAACTATATATTTCCTCACCATAAAAAATGAACAGTGTACTTTAATTCCGATACGCAGGTATTAAAACTTTCTAACATTTTATTTCAAGTGGATTTGAGAAATGTGTTCAGATGAAAATATCTAAGTGTCCTTGAATTTCGTTGCAGTAAATACTGAAAATTCTACTTACTCAGTGTCAAATCAGACCAAAATCCGTCCTGAAACTTTTCTTCCCACTCTGTGTAAACGTAAACAAGTTATAACTCCATCACTTCATAACAGTTCACAAAGCAGTAGACTGAACTTACAAGCTATTTTCCTTCCCGCAACAGATTAGCCTCCATGAAATTGTGGCATAGTTGCAACTTTTGCTTCTTAATCGCCTTAATTCGCCAAAAAACATTCGCTAATCACCAGTAAAATAACTGGTTAAGTACAAATGTCAAGTTCCTTTCAAGCGCCAAGTATCTAAAAGTTTTTCGTGAAACATCGAGACAATCCACTGAGCTATCTGTAGCCATTTTCAAACCTCTGATGCGAACAGCACACATATTTGTTCGTATATTAAAAATTCTATGATTTTTAATAATTAAAAATATCGGGGCGTTTAAGATAATTTGAGTGAGAAGCTTTTTTTTTTAAGAATATTTTTTTTAAATTTTTAAATAGATAGAGAGATTTTTAATGAATTATCAGTCAGTTTTTTACATTTATTAAGTATACTAAATACAGAGAATATCTCTTTCAAATTTAAGGAAATTCAATGTTTTTCTTGGCTCCTGAAATCTGAAACTGCAACAACAGAAACTAAATGAAATCTACAGGGAAAAGCAAAAGCACTATTCAGGAGGATAGAGTAAGCAGAGGATCATGTTGAACACTTTGGGGCCTCCGTAGCTCTGTGGCAGAAGCGCGCCTTCTAATCTGGAAGTTGTGGGTTCTGTTCCGGCCGGTACCTTCGCTGATATTTCCTTCTTCTGAGTTATAAATATTTCCTGTGTGTGTGTCCCGGAGGCAGCTCTCTTTGTACGCGCTGCTTATGTACTATAAAGCATTAGTTTCTGTATAAGCAGCCAGAATAACTCTGTCGGTAGAGTATTAGGCTTGAGATTCCAACGGTCCTGGGTTCGAGTCCCTCTGCGAGCGGTAACCCATCCGGCATTTACTGTCGGGAGGCTTTATACGCAGTCCTCTATGAATGTGAAGCTGTTTAGTTTCTGTATAAATAAATAAGTATTTACAATTTAGGTTTTTGCTAACCGATTTAGGAGAGGGTAGCGCTACAGAGGTTCAGAATTAACAGGGGTTCATTAGCAATATTTGACATTAGTTCTATGAGCATCTCGATAAATACAGCCAAACTGGCGCTTAATTCAGTTCCTCTTGTATCGCCAAGAGGGATCTAAGCAATTGGCCAAAAGAACTTGCCAATATATTGCCAAGTAATGACTAGTTAATGACTTTACTTCAATTTCCGTTAAAATTTACCACGAAAAGGAAAAACGAGAATATCCCTTTTTGAAACATCCGATTGTAACCAAAAGTGAGGTGTAGTACAACTTGACCCCCCCCCCCCCATACAGATCGTTAGACGGAAATTTTTCAACTTTCTTTGGCTCACCGTTTTCTACATTATACAAAAGTATACATAGGTTAACAAAAAAAAAAGTCCGAAGAATTGATGTCCAAAACATTCAAAAGAAGAATCCTGAATAAATATAAAGTCCTTACCGTACAGAGTGTCGACCGCCTTGTCTGGTGGTCAAAGAAGTCTGACTGCGGATGGGGCGGTACTGAGTTTGAATCCCGGCTCCGTCATGGATGTACATTCTATCTTCTGTCCTTGTCCTTTCTTAGTGTAAATGTGTTGATCACGCTGTGAATGGTTGCTTACCCCATAAACGGGACTATGTGTGTACTGTAGAAGTCGTACTTCACACCAAAACTACTGTACAGTTGGAAAAGTGAATCACACCTCAAACTGATAGCCTAGATAGTACAAGACAACAACAACGTACAGAGTGGTCCTAAAGTGTGCGTACCTCACCCTTCCCCCCTTTTATCTTCAGCATTATGTCAGCTATGACTGAGTGTTTGTTATATGCAGTTACTCTAAAAGGTCTTACGAGTCATAAACATCGGTGATTCGTTGATTGCTCTGTGACGTGAAATGAATAAGGAAAGCTGCTAATATTGATGTAAGCACCTGATGAAGACGTATTATGTGTTCGTTACGTTTGGTGCACTATCAACCTTAGTTCCTACCGCACAAATTTTAGTGAGTCAGTTCCAAAAAATAAATTATTTAATAAATTTTAGTTCTTCAAAACACGCAAGGAAAGAGAGTGTCTATTAAATTCTCTTGCGAGAGGAATAGTTGCAAAAGGTTTTTAAATGCATAATTTAATCAAATAAATTAATTTAAAACCATTTTAATATTAAAAATTTAAGCTTTTAGAAGGTTTTATTGGTCGGTACTTCGCGGAGAAAAAATCATTTCCTTAATAAATCGGCCTGGAGAAAAAACGCCTTCCGAATCTAACCAAGCATTTTAGCTTATCTATAAGACTTCGTATTAGAAAAGTATCAAAGTATGACTTGACATCGATAAGAGGTTCAACTTATGCATCGTTTATTGTCTAATCGATTGAGAGCATTTTTAAAGAAAAATGTGGAAAAAAAGATCGATTTTAAGCTTTAACGAAAGAGCCTACATCGATATCGACTTTCACTCAAAATAGGTTTTAGAAGGAAAGGGAAAAAAATTATTCGAAATATGTTTGAAGCGTGGAAAAAACTGGAGGGGAGGGGGGGGGAGAGGGAGAAGATGCGAACAAAATGGATCATCTGTCTAAAACATCCAAGATTTTTTTTTTTTTTTAACCTTTTTTCCGAAGGTATTATCAGGTAAGAGCAGAAGCCAATGCAAATGGTTAAAAAGAAAACGGGAAAATATTGTTTAAAATTTAAAAAATAAGGCTTTTTGTTTCCCGTACGGAAAAAGTCAGAAAAAATAGAACATCCATTCTTCAAATATTTATTTATGGCAATCCCCAAAGAAAAAATACTTGCAAAAATTTCAGTTTTAAAAAAGTCTTCTTACAGTTAAACAATCAAAAGCAATAACCACTTCCCTAACTATCATTAATACTAGTTCTCATGAGGGGAAGTGCCTGATTAACGTAACGTTCCGTAGATCCGTGTCCCCGGGCATCATAATGTTAAGGACATCAAAGTAAGGCAAAGTTGTTCTTTTTTTTTTTTTTAATAGGAGATATAGTTTCAACTATCTTAGCCCCCTACTGCCCAATTTATTTCCAGCAAAAAAAAATATATTTATCCGCATAGAATGTTACAGAATAATGCATTTAACACATATGAAAAGTCTCTTAAGTTTCTCCTATAATGCTCATATATAAAGCCCTCATATAAGGTCATATCAAGCTCTCTTAGCCCTCTGCTGCCCAAATTATTTTCTGCAGAAAAAAATATTTATATGCACAGAATATATTAAAGAATAATGTACTAAACACTTATGAAGTTTCTTAAGGCTCACGTATAATGCTCATATAAGGCCTTATATAATACTCATATAAGGTCATAAAAGGCACTCTTAGCCTTCTTCTGCAAAAATTATTTCCCAGTAGAAAAGAATATTAATATGCCAAGAATGTCAAAAATTATATATATATATATTTTTTTTAACGTATGTAAGGAGGATTTTAGTTTTTAAACTTTTATATTTTCAAACTATACTTGGTGGAAACCTAACCTGGCAGCACTGTGAAGGCTACGCAGATCCTACTCACAACATTACGATGTCGCCAGGTTAGGTTTGGCCCCAACTTAAAGGTTTCAGACAATGGTGACTTATTTAACTGGTATCAGTAC